>NW_022630151.1:2142400-2248638 GCF_010909765.2 Amblyraja radiata | reverse complement strand
CCTCTCTCTCAACCATCTCTCTACGCTCTTTCTCCCCCTCTCTCTCTCCCTCCTATCTCTCCACCCTCTCCCCCCTTCTCTCTCTCCCCCTCCCACTGCCTATACTCTCTCTCTCTCATCACTCTCTCCTCGTACCTCATCTTTTCTACCCGTATTGTATTTTTAATTATATTCTGTTGTTCTTTAAACATTACCCAATCCTCTTGCTTCCCGCTCATCTTTGCTACGTTGCACTTCTTCTCACCAATTTTTATACTCTCCCTGACATCCCTTGTCAGCCACGGTCGCCCCTTTCTCCCCTTGGAACCTTTCTTTCTTCTTTGGAATGAACTTCTCCTGCACCTTCTGCATTATTCCCAGAAGGACCTGCCATTGTTGTTCCTCTGTCATCTCTGCAAGGGGATCTTTCCAGTCAACTTCGGCCAGCTCCTCCCTCCCCCATGGCTCCGGCGGTGAATGTCAGGAGCCGGAGCCCAAAGCGGAGAGACTGCGGCCGCCTCTGAGATGGATGCGCTCAGGGCGCGGATTTATTCATGAGCCGAAGCACTGGGGTGAGCGGATATTTCACCGCGCTCTTCAACTGCTCCCTGAACTTGGACTGGGTCACCGCGTAAATAAATGTGTTGGTGCAGCAGCTGGAAGTACTCAGCAAAGCCCCGACGTTGTTAAAGATATATTGGGAATCATTCATATCATTTCCAATTCCTATGATCTGATAATAGAAAACGTTTACAACCAACGTCAGCCACAGGAGGATGAAGCTGCTGGAGATGGTGAAGAGTAAAACCACAGACCTCCTCCTGCTCTCCATCTCCGGGTCACTGCGGTTCTCCCTTTGCTCTCCCCCCTCAGCCCCTTACGGACCCGACTGGCCACTAACATATGCCGGACTGTCAAAGCGTTGAGCAGCAGGATTACAGCGAAAGGGAGGAGCGGAGTTAAAACCGTGTCGATCCAGTCATATGCCAACCACCCGGGGTCAGTGTGAACACTGTGCACCATGTTACAGAACCACGGGACATTGTCGATGATTGTATAGGGTTCCACCATGAAGTAGCGGGGAACGTTTGCCAGACAGGCCAGAACGCCGGCTGTTGCCAGAACCACAGCCGCAGTTTTCCCGGTGCAATATTTATATTTCAGCTTCTGGCAACAAATGGCGACAAACCGATCAAAGGTGAAAGTGACGGTGAACCAGACGGAACAGTCTGTAGCTGCAAACCTCAGTACTTCGTTAACACGGCACACAGGAGTGATGGCCAAGAAACTCCAATAAAAGTAAAAATATCGGAGCCGATCCAAGATGACCCCGGTGATCAGGACCAATAGATCGGCCGCTGCCATGGCCACCAGGTAGCGAGTGGTGCAGGTTGAGAGGCCGCACTTTCCCCGGGACAGGATCACTATCGCCACTAAATCCACTGCGGAAAGAAAAGTGAACGGACACTGGGCATTTACACAACACGGTCTCCGGGGCAAAAACACCGGCTCGACTTTCAGCTTAAGATCAGGAGTGTTGGAGTCTGTGCGCGGCTGCTGCAAATGTAACAATGTTAGAGCCGGCTCCGACTGTGCTCAACCTGCCTGCCTGCTTCAGGGGAGAAGAGAAACGGCGACGGGCGGACGTGGTAAAGGGCTGGGAGGGAACGATCAGCCACCGGTTGCAATAGGCGCAGTGCTCCTTTCTATAGTTATCCCTGCTGCTCACAGTCTCTGATGGGGCCGCTTTCACAGACTTAACCGTGAGTAGCCGGCCGCGTTTAACCAGGGCCCTGGGAACTCGGCATCTGGTGGGGATGACGAGACTTCCCATCATTCCACAACATGGAATCCGGCAGCAGAGTGGCTCCGTTAATGGATTCATTCCACAGTGAGTTCAGTTCAGTAACAACACACACACACACGCCGGTAGATCCGCGGCCACTGGTCCTGGAGATGAATCCAATTATTGACCAACTAGGTGGGATCCGACTGTGACAGACAGACTCCACATTGAGACACAGTGTCCACAGGACGGCTGTTCACTCTGGTTAATAACTCAGGCACAGTGAACTTCACAATATGAACCCCTCTCTCCCAGTCACATCGTCCCGGAGAGCTGCCTGCCTGCCTGTCCCGAGCACTGGGATAACTCTGGGCAAGGTGCCTCTGAAGGCAAGAACAACATTCTAGTGGCTCCCGGCCGGCAGCAGTGGGAGAACAAGAGGGTTGGGTTCAGCTGTCTGAAAACAAGACAAATCACAACAGCGTTAATTCACAAATATTTCATTGAGAGGATTGATATTCTTCACATATTCTTGTACACCGATCATCAGTTGGGAACTTGTAACATGATGAGAATCAGGTCAACACCAGTTAACACACGGATAGAGTTATAACACGTGAATTGTTCTGCTCACTTACCAGGGACTCCAACGGTAGCAATGATCGCGTACAAGATTTTGTCCACGTCTAAATATTCAAAAAGCTTTTCCCACATTTTCTCTGCACAGCGACGTGGCCCCGTGAGCTACCGGTAATGTCTCGGAATGAAATGCTGAGGCAGAACATTCCCCGAGATTTTACAACACTTTCCGTCTCCACCGGGCACTGAAGTTTCAACAGAGTTTAAAAATAGAGATTTTGAAATGATTCACAAACAGATGACATCAGCCGAGTGAAATCCCTGATGAGACAGGGTGTGATCTATTCATGGAATTGATTGAGAAACTTCAAAGACTGGGAATTGTAGCGATAGATACTGAGGGATGGAAATTGTAGCAGCGGCATTGTTTCAGCAAAGGGGATATTGTTTCAAACTCCATTAGATCCAACTCTCCACCTCATGTTGTTTGTCTGATTTCCTTCAATCCGTTTCACTCAGCAAGGCATTGCCACATTCCAGGGACCCTCTCAGGGCTTCTGGCTGGTGCCCAGTTTGAAGGTGGACTGGACTGGGCGACCTTTGTCCACAGGTTGAGGAATTAGTTCAACAGATCACCTCGGACTAAAATGCCCCCCCCCCCCTTCCACTCTGCATCACCCCTCAATATGATCGCGGCTTCACTGACTGACCTCAACCCCACACTCCCGCTGACTGACCCCGGGAACCATTCACTCCCTGCTTGCATGGAATAGATCTGACTATACCATGGGACAATGACATTCTCTGCCTTCATCACCTCTGAGGAGGAACGACCCAAAGACACACGACACTCAGAGAACAGAAACATTGCCGCCTCAGAATTGTCCTAAACCTAAATAAAACGGCGAAAGATGCAGCACATCTTCCTCCTCTCTTTATCCCTCCCTCCATCCTTACTAATGTCACTCTCTCTGAACTGTTACTCTCTCTCCTACGCTCTATATTCCCCCTCTCCGGGCTGCCCTCTCTCTGTCCACTGATGGAGTGACACACAGTGGGATAGTACTGATTGAGGGATAAAATGGGGCAGAACTGACGCAGTGACACACTGTGGCAGTACTGATGGAGGGACATACCGTGGTGGTACTAGAAACATAGAGAATAGGTGCAAGAGGAGGCAATTCGGCCCTTCGAGCCAGCACCGCCATTCATTGTGATCATGGCTGATCTTCCCATATCAATAACCCGTGCCTGCCTTCTCCCCAAATCCCTTGACTCCACTAGCCCGTAGAGCTCTATCTCGCTTAAATCCATCCAGCGACTTGGCCTCCACTGCCCTCTGTGGCAGAGAATTCCATAAATTCACAACTCTCGGGGTGAAAAAGTATTTTTCTCACCTCAGTCTTTAATTAGCTCCCCTTTATTCTAAGTGTGGCCCCTGGTTCTGGACTCGCCCACCATTGGGAACATTTTTCCTGCATCTAGTGTGTCGAGTCCTTTTAACATTTTATATGTTTCTACAAAATCCCCCTGATGTTTCTAAACTCCCGTGAATACAAGCCTAGTCGTTTCACTCTTTCCTCATATGATAGTCCCGCCATCCCAGGGATCAATCTAAGCTGCACTGCCTCAATCACGAGGATGTCCTTCCTCAAATTAGGAGACCAAAACTGTAATCAATACTCGAGATGTGGTCTCACCAGAGCCCTATACAACTGCAGAAGAACCTATTTACTCCTATTCTGAAATCCTCTTGTTATGAAAGCCAACATTCCATTAGCTTTCTAGACACGGTCATGGTTCAACCGCAACAAGCCCTGGTTCACTGCAGAATCAGACAACTCCGACGGTCTAAAGAGGAGACCTACAGGAGCGGGGATACAGACCTCTACAGGCAGGCCAAGTACAAGCTGAGAAGAGGAATCAGTTCGGCCAAGGAAAGGTACTCTGAGAAGTTGAGGAGCAAGTTCTCAGTTAGTGACTCTTCTTCAGTTTGGAAGGGCTTTCTGCCTGCTGTACCTGCACGCCAATGTTCAGTGACCGGTGCACAAGGACGCCCAGCTCTCGCTGCACCTTCCCCTTACCTAACCTAACCCCATTGAGATAATAAACGTCACCCTTGTTTTTGCCGCCAGAGTGGATAACTTCACATTTATCAGTATTAGACTGCATCTGCCACGCATCTGCCCCCAACTGACCTATGTCTGCAAAGACTGGGCCCTTCTACACCCATCCCCCTCCAATCACCACTTCAGATCCAATCATCCACACCATCTGTGCTGCATAACATGTGAGGCCCCTTAGCGGTTGCAATGGGACGAGCGGCGTCCGGGCGGTGAGTAGAAAAACCGAGCGCGGGACTTTGCTTTACAGAGGCCTAGGAGCGGTTGCAGTGGGGGGAGCGGCGTCCGGGTGGTGAGTACAAAAACTGAGCGCGGGGCTTTGCATTACAGAGGCCCATGAGTGGTTGCAGTGGGAGGAGCGGCGGTCGGCGGTAAGTACAAAATTAGAGCGCGGGGCTTTGCTTTGCAGAGGCCCAGGAGCGGTTACAGTGGGAGGAACCCAAATATGTAACGTTCCATTCACATTTCATATGTGAGGAAGCCGCTGATTGGTGGAAGCGGACTAGAGGCAACAGCTGGTTGGGAGTCAGATCCCTGCTGATTTCTTCCTGGGTAAGGGGGAGAATGAGGGCCAGGGCAGTTTACTGTTCTGGATGTCAGATGTGGGAGGTCATGGAGGCAGATAGCTTTCCAGACGTCCACATCTGCGCCAGGTGCATCGAGATGGGGCACGTAAGGGACCATATAATGAACATGGAGCAGCAGCTCGATGGCCTCTGTCTGGTCAGAGAGGGCGAGGAGGTCATAGAGTGGAGTTATAGGGGAGCGGTCACTCCAAGACCACGGGAGGCAGACAAGTAGGGCACTGTTAGGAAGGACAAGGGGGCAGAGGCAGGGACTAGTCAGTACCCCGGTGGCTGTACACCTTGAAAATACGTACTCATGTTTGAGTACGGCTGGGGGGGGACAGCCTACCCGGGGGTGGCGACAGCGGCCGGGCCTCTGGCACAGAGACTGGCCCTGTTATTCGGAAGGGTAGGGAAAAGAAGACGAGGGCAAATGTAATAGGGGACGCTATAGCTTAGGGGTCGGATTGGCGATTCTGTGGACGCAGTCAGGAGACCCGGATGGCAGTTTGCCTTCCTGGGATATGTCTGAACGTGTCCAGGATATCCTGAAATCGGAGGGAGAGAAGCCTGAGTTCGTGGTACATATAAGTACCAATGACATAGGTAGAAAAGGAGAAGAGGTCCTGAAAGGAGAATTCAGGGTGTTGG
Organism: Amblyraja radiata; assembly: GCF_010909765.2. Classification (NCBI taxonomy): domain Eukaryota; kingdom Metazoa; phylum Chordata; class Chondrichthyes; order Rajiformes; family Rajidae; genus Amblyraja; species Amblyraja radiata. The sequence goes on along the minus strand of NW_022630151.1, from coordinate 2,242,954 downwards.
GAGGAGAGTTATGGAAAAGGACCAAAAAAGTAACAATCTCAGGATTACTGCCTGTGCCACGCGGCAGTGAGAGTAGGAATGGAATGAGGTGGAGGATAAATGCGTGGCTGAGGGACTTGCGCAGTGGGCAGGAATTCAAGTTTCTGGATCATTGGGACCACTTTTGTGGAAGGTGTGACCTGTACAGCAAGCACGGGTTGCACTTGAACCCGAGGGGGACCAATATCATGACGGGGAGATCGGCAAAGGCGACTGTGGAGACTTTAAACTAGAACGATTGGGGGGAGGGACTCAAATAGAGAGAGCTAGTAGACAGTGTGTGAGGCAGGAGGCAGAGAAGAGAAGCACTCGGACGCAAAATGTAGGGGGGAAAGAACAAAAAGATAATAAACAGAGAATAAGAGGTGGTGGGTTTCTTAAATGTGTATATTTTAATGCTAGGAGCATTGTAAGAAAGGAGGATCAGCTTAGAGCCTGGATTGGCACCTGGAAGTATGATGTTGCGGCGATCAGTGAACCATGGTTGCAAGAGGGCTGTGATTGGAAACTAAATATTCCAGGATGTCGTTGCTTCAGGTGTGATAGTATTAGAGGGGCAAGAGTTAGAGGTGTTGCATTGCTTGTCAGGGAAGATATTACAGCAGTGCTTTGGCTGGATAGATTAGAGGGCTCGTCTGGTGAGGCTATTTGGGTGGAAATGAGAAATGGGAAAGGTGTATCAACACTGAAAGGGGGTACTATAGACCGCCTAATGGGGAGCGAGAATGGGAGGAGAAAATATGTAAGGAGATAGCAGATATTAGTAGTAAGCACAAGGTAGTGATTGTGGGAGATTTCAATTTTCCACGTATAGACTCGGAAACACATTCTGTAAATGGGCTGGATGGTTTGGAGTTTGTAAAATGTGTGCATGATAGTTTTTTTTGCAGCAATACATCGAGGTACCTACTAGAGAAGGGGCAGTACTGGACCTCCTGTTAGCAAATGAGACAGGTCAGATGGCGGTGGTATGCGTTAGGGAGAACTTCGGGTCCAGTGATCACAATACCATTAGTTTCAATGTAATTATGGAGGGGGTCAGAACTGGACCTAGAGTTGAGATTTTGGATTGTAGAAAGGCAAACTTTGAGGAGATGCGAAAGGATTTAAAAGGAGTGAATTATGACATTTTGTTTTATGGGAAGGATGTAGAAGAGAAATGGAGGACATTTAAAGGTGACATTTTAAGAGTACATTATCTTTATGTCCTTGTTCGGTTGAAAGGAAATAGTAAAACATTGGAAAGAGCCATGGTTTTCAAGGGAAATTGGACACTTGGTTTCGGGAAAAGAGAGAGATCTACAATAATTATAGACTGCATGGAGTAAATGAGATGCTTGAGGAGTATAAAGAATGTAAAAAGAATCTTAAGAATGAAATTAGAAAAGCTAAAAGAAGATATGAGGTTGCTTTGGCAAGTAAGGTGAAAGTAAATCCAAAGGTCCATTAGAGAGTCAGAGTGGACAGCTATCTGCAGAGCCAAAAGAGGTGGGGAAGATATTGAACAATGTATTTTTTTCGGTATTCTCCAAGGAGAAGGATATTGAATTATGTGAGATAAGGGAAACAAGTAGAGTAGCTATGGAAACTATGAGATTCAAAGAAGAGGAAGTACGTACACTTTTGAAAAATATGGTAATGAATAATTCTGCAGGTCTTGACATGATACTCCCTATGACATTGAGGGAAGTTAGTGTAGAAATAGCAGGGTCTATGGCAGAAGTATTTCGAATGTCATTAGAAACGGGAATCGTACCGGAAGATTGGCGTACTGCGCATGTTGTTCCCTTGTTTAAAAAGGGTTCTACGAGCAAATATTCTGTCCCCTTACATGTGTGGCTGTACACGAAGTGACAGCTAGCTAAACAAGTGTACTTGACACTGAAAGGGTTAAGTGATGACTTAGACGTGGAAATAAAGTTGAATTTCATTTATTTGTTTTTCTTCATCAACTTGCTTTTTAAGGACAGAAGAAAACGTCCATAAACCATGTAAAAGATGAAGTAAATACACAAATGGCTACGTAACATTACATAATATGCATCAATAGTCATCCCTAAACAAGAAACATGAAATGTAAACTTACAACGAAGCTTCTCCAAGGCTCAACACGGGCAGATGGCAATGGATTTAACAGAGAGGGCTTCAGAGCACATTGCTGTCTACAATCCCAATACAATATGGCCTGTCTCATCCATGAGTCCAATCATGTGATCACAAGCAACGAATGGAGAACAAGAGTGAATTTAGGTGGCCGCAATCTTTTAAGCAAGCACTAGGAGGGGCTAAAATATACTTTGCTTACATGTAACATCACACTCCCCGTCTGGTATTGATCACAATACCACTACCAATTCGCTAATTACAGTCAGTTACAAACTATTTACAACCAAGTAACAAAATAAGCAAGGAACTGTCCATGGTAGAGCCTTAGGATGGCATAAGCACCACTACTTCAGTTACCGGCCTGAGGAAGGTCTTAATAGTCCCTCCTTTGGTAACCTTCAGCTCAAGCTTCCTGACATTAACATCGTCGCCAGGGTCAGCCTTGGTAACGAGAGCCATGGGCCATTGGTTCCTTTTCACCTGAGAGTCTCTGAGCAGCACCAAGTCTCCTTCCTTGACATTGGGCTGACTGTCTTGCCACTTGCTTCGGCTCTGTAGAGTAGAACGATATTCTCGTCTCCATCTCTCCCAAAAGGCATTTGCCAAATGCTGGACTCTTTTCCACTGCTGACGATATAGATCTGCATTTTCAAAGGATCCTGGTGGAGGAGAAGTGGTGCAGACCTTCTGTGTCAGGATCGTGGCTGGGGTCAGAAGAAAGGTTGATTCTGCATCAGCTGAGTAAGGTGCGAGAGGCCTTGCATTTATTATTGCGGTAACCTCAGCCATAAGAGTCGAAAGCACTTCGTGAGTAAGATGCGAGGAGCTAGTCTGAGAAAGCATGGAGTCAAGGATCCGTCTTGAAACCCCGATCATTCTTTCCCACCCCCCCCCCCCATATGGGAAGAGTGGGGTGGGTTGAAAAGCCACGTGTATCCTTCCTCATTAAGATACTTTGAGATGTTATTCTCATCTTGTAGGATGATTTGCAGCTCTTTGCAGGCGCCCTTAAAATTCGTCCCACAGTCAGAGCGGATCACCTTTACTGGACCACGCACTGCAAAGAAGCGTCGTAGAGCATTGATGAAGCTTGATGTGTCTATCGACTCAATCAGCAGTCCACCTTTTGCTATTCGCTGCACCTCCTCGGATACGGCGAGTGGAGATAGTCCAGGGGCCAAACACATCCAAACCCACGTTTGTAAAAGGGGGTTCCGTGCTGAGACGATCAGATGGAAGATCTGCCATTTTCTGTTCTGCTGTCTTTCCACGGAGTTTGATACATGTGACACATATATGCAGATTGCTGGCAATGCATCTCTTAGCTCCCACTATCCAGATACCATATGTGCGGATAGCTCCCTCGGTGAAGATTCTGCCTTGATGTCTAACTCTCTCATGGTAGTGATTTACAAGTAAGTTCGCAACATGGCTGCAACCAGGAATGATGAGAGGGTGTTTCTCCTCTATCTCAAGTGGAGCATGCTGAAGCCGGCCACCTATTCTCAAGAGTTCATTACCATCAAGGATCGGATTGAGCTTCTTTAGGGAACTGTTTTTGGGAATGATTCTTCCTTTCTCTAGACAGGGCACCTCAGTTTGGTATACTTCCCTTTGTACACATCTGATAATGACAGCCTTTGCTTGTGACAGTATTTCAACTGTGTGGGCGTTTGAACAGTAATTCCAACCATTGCAAACTTGTGTGCTGCTATCCGTCTTAGACTTAAAGGTGTGAATGATGTGGATGAGGGAAGCCATAGCTCTGACAAGGGGTTGCCACTTGGAAAACCTTTCAAAGCGATGTGAACCAATACCTTGGTGGGAGTCTGTGGCTGTGTTAGCGTGGCATCGGACCTCCAGGTCAGATTCTGGATCGATGAGGTCATACGATGTCTCCTCTGCTTGTCTGTCTCCACAAGATTTAACAGGAAATCTGGGCCGGTGAGCCAGTTGGTGTTGGAGAGTTGGGCTGAAGACACTGACCTGGTAGCAACATCTGCAGGGTTCTGACCTGTGTGAACATAATGCCACTGTTCAGGTCGTGTGGATTTTCTTATTCGTTCCACTCTGTTGCTGACGTATACATAAAACCTCCTGATTTCATTATAGATGTACCCCAACACCACCTTACTGTCGGTATAGAACTTCAGACTGTTGGGGTTGATGTCCAGTTCATTCACAACCAGCTCAGCAATATCCACTGCCAAAGCGGCAGCACCTAACTCAAGCCAGGGAACAGTGTGAACTGACATGGGCGATAGCTTGGCTTTACCCATTATGAAATCAATGTGGCATTTTGCCTCAACATCCACCACCTTAAGGTATGCCACAGCTGCAATGGCCTTTATGGAAGCGTCTGAAAAGATGTGGATCTCTGTAAGTTGAGCCACGGCAAGGGAAGATGTGTAGTATGCTCGAGGGGTTTGAAACATAGAAACATAGAAACATAGAAAATAGGTGCAGGAGTAGGCCATTCGGCCCTTCGAGCCTGCACCGCCATTCAATATGATCATGGCTGTTCGCCAGCCAGCCTCATGAAACTGTTCGAGATCTTGCAGTGAATCTCTCCAAGCAATCCATTCTGCTTCCTTTTCAGATGGTAGGGGAGCATCCCAGTCGCTGGCGTCGCTCCTGAGCTGACGTAGTAAGAGTTTACCTTGGATGGTAATAGGAGCCACAAGACCAAGTGGATCAAATAGGCTATTAATGGTTGCAAGCACTCCTCTTCGAGTGAATGGCTTCTCACTGTTAGCAACATGGAATGTGAAGGTGTCATTTACAAGTTCGCAGCTTAGCCCTAGGCTACATTGTACAGGAAGGGACTCAATGTCTAAGAAAAGGGCTTTCAAGTCCTTTGCATGATCCGTTGACGGAAATGCCTGCATGACGCTGTGCAGTTGGATGCTATCTTATGAAGCCTCAAGTTAGAGATGGAGAGCATACCTTGGGTTGCTTTCAATAAATTGATGGCTTCAGTTGAGGATGGCAGTGACTTTAATCCATCGTCAAAATAGAAGTCCCTGTGTATGAATTGCTTTGCATTTGCACCAAACTCGTCCTCTCCATGTAGAGCGGCTCGTCGTAGTCCATAGGTAGCAACTGCCGGAGAGGGACGATTGCCGAATACATGGACTTTCATCCTATATTCCTCAACGTCTTTGGTGTAGTCGTTGTCTTTGAACCACAGGAATCGGAGAAAGTGCCTGTGGTCCTCACTGACGACAAAGCTGTGGAACATTTGTTCAATATCCGCTGTGACAGCTACTTGCTCACACCTGAATCTGATCAGTACTCCTAGCAAGCTGTTGTTTAAGTCTGGTCCTGTCAAGAGCACATCATTCAATGAGACGCCAAGATGTGGAGCACTGGATTCAAACACGATGCGGATTTGACCAGGCTTACGTGGGTGGTACACACCAAAACTGGGAAGATACCAGCATTCTTCTCCGTCGTGTAATGGTGGAGCCACTTCAGCATGATCTTGGTCAAAGATTTTCTGCATGAAAGCCAGAAAATGGTTCTTCCTTTCAGGTTTTCGTTCGAGAGTACGACAGAGGCTGATGAAGCGGGTCAGAGCTTGTTCTCTGTTGTTGGGCAGCCGTGACCTTGGTGTACGAAAGAGAAGAGGAGCCACCCAACTGTTGGCATTATTCATGAACATTTCTTTGTCCATCAACTGAATAAACCGTCTGTCCTCAATAGATGGGGCAACCTTGTTGTCATCCTCTGTTCTTACAAAGATCTCACTTCCGAGTGAACAATCATCAGATTTCTGAACTGTGCTGCCAGAGAAATTAGAGTGTTGTATGTTTTGGGAGCTGAGAGGGTTTGTGCCTGTCCTTACGGTGAGCTTCTCTTTCAGAACAAGATGGTTGGATCATGGGCTGAAGTGAGAGTGACGGCCATTCTCCAGAATGTTAGTACGATATGTGGTGACTACCTTTGGTTTGTGAGCAGCACCCAAACAAACGTCTCCAACTACGACCCAGCCAAGGTCGAGTCTTTGTGCATAGGGAGCATTGTTTGGCCCATTATGTTGGTCTCTTACTTTGTGGACCTGCAAGACATCTCCGCCAAGAAGGAGCATAATTTGTGCACCAGGGTCGAGTTCAGAGATGAGGTGAGCAATAGCCTCAAGGTGGGGGTGGTGTTTTGCAGCCTCAGGAGTAGTGATTTCTGATCTATCATCTGGCATATGGTTGCACACGATGAGTGTGGGAGATGCACACTGAGACTCCCATCTACAGACTGAGCAACAAAGCTGGTACCTCTTCTCCCAGACATCTCTGTTGCTCCAGCACGTGCGCAGAGTGTAAGGAGAATTTGCGCACCCGATGTTAAAGTGGCCAAAGAACTCTGACCAAGCGAGAGACCTATTACTTTGGTCGTAAAGTACAGCATAGACTCTGACTGACTTGTCTGGTTGTCCTTTAGGAAGCACCTTTATGAGGCAGTGTTTTGAGCAAGAGCGGGAGTGAGTGGCTTCACCACCCACTTCAGTGCATTTGGAAATTATGTCAGGAGAAACCTCTTCCCTTTTCTCCCCGCCATCCACAAAGTCGTGGTCTTTGATGGTCCATGGAGCTGGACCCGGATGAAGAGCTGTGACGTGTTTATTGCTGTCACACTCTTTGCACTGAATAGTCATTTTGCAATCTTTAGCCATGTGATTGGTTGAGGAGCAGCATTTGAAACAAATCCCTGTCTCTTTAAGAAATGTTTTGCGTTCCTCTAGTCTCTTGGCTCGGAAGCCTCTGCATCGCTTAAGGGGTTGAGGCTTATTGTGAATCGGGCACTGTCCGTCGACATCCAACTTGTTAAAGGCAGTCTTCGTGGCAGGTGCTGGCATGATCTCTGTTTTGTGGGATGAGACTTGGCCGCTAGCGTAAGTGTACTTCTTCACAGGAATGTCTGGTTTTCCTGCTGTCATGCCAGAGGAGCTGAGTGTAAAACTCGGATCATTACGAGTCTGGGCCTCTCTGCAGACAAAATCGGTGAAGAAAGAGAATGGTGGAAACTGGACTTGATGTTGTAGCTTGTACGAACTGCCTTGTGTTATCCACTTTCTTGTAGCCCATATGGTAGTTTCTCTACAATTGGATTAACACCCAGAGATGTATCCAAGTAGAGGAGCCCAGATAAATAACCGTCTGATTTTGCTGACTCCAACTCTCGTAGCAGATCGCCCAGCTCCCTTAATTTGAGGGGATCATCATTACCAATCTTGGACAACCTCTCAAGTTTGTCCAAAATAGCCTTCTCGATTGTTCATGGTGCCCCATAGCACTCCTCAAGACGCGCCCATGCCGTCATAAGCCCAGAGGCAGAATCACTGACATGAACAGCTCTGATTCTCCTAACCTGCTCCGATGATTGAGGGCCTAACCATTTGGTTAAAAGGTTAAGCTCTTCATTACAGGTGAGTCTCAGTCCCTCTATGACATTCATGAAGGTGGATTTCCAACCCCAATAATTTTCCGGACGGTCGTCGAATTTGTTCATCCCAGAGGTAACAAGCTCACGACGAGCCATGTATATGGCCAAATCATCCATAGTTGTGTGATTAGGAGAAGATGACGTAGCTTGCATCCCAAGAGAGGGTGCATGGGGTCCCTTCATGGGTGATAAGCTGTGTGGATGGGTCCCAGGATAATGTTGGACAGCTGGCAGATTCATGCTGTGTACTCTGTGGTAGTTAGCATGTTGCTTGACGTGAGCTGGAGTGATGACTGGTGCATCTGCAGCTGTGCTAATGGGATGTTGCTTTCTCTCTTGATGTGGCAAAACGTGAAGGACATCATGTGGCTGACTGGGTTTGGTGAGAGACTCAAGACTGGGCATTGGTAGCTGACTCCTTATAGAATGACATTCAACATAGTAGGTTGTTCTTTTCTTATCTGAGGGGTCGCTGCAATTCTCATTGCCACAGAGTTTGCTTTAGATTCCAATCCTGCGGCAACAGATTCCAGAACTTCTGCCTCGGCTAAGGCAGCTGCAACCTCTTTCTCTTGCTTCAGTGGGGTTAGTGCAGTTCCATGCGTGCCTCTTCTAGCTTGGGCCTTTTCAACCATGAGCTCAGTCTCTTTTTTAACAAAGATGGAGCGAGCGCGTACTGCCTCAGCTCCGGCACGTGCTTTAGCTGCTGCTAAGCTTGCTGCAGATTTGCTAGAGCTGCTAGAAAAACTAGCAACAGATATGATCATGTATGACTTTACAGATGAATTTTCAGATTCAGCTTTCTGTTGATCTTCTGTGTTTGCCCTGTCGTCCACATTGTGTATGCTGTAGACCTCTTATTTAGTGTGGAGTGTGCAGTGAAGATGAAACAGGGCAGTTCAAGAAGAGCAGCTGTCTCTGTTAACAGGAATTGCTGTGTTGAACCCGCCGTGATGCAGTTTTTCACTATTCTGTCCCCTTACATGCGTGGCTGTAAACGAAGTGACAGATCGCTAAACAGGTGTACTTGGCACTGAAAGGGTTAAGTGATGACTTAGACGTGGAAATAAAGTTGAATTTCATTTATTTGTTTGCCTTCATCAACTTGCTTTTTACAATGCTTCCATAACATCTTTTTTGCGAAACTGAAATTAAAGACAGAAGAAAACTGCCTTAAACCATGTAAAAGATGAAGTAAATACACAAATAGCTACTCTCCGTTGCCGAACCAGCAGGTCCAGGAACAGCTTCTTCCCGACGGCTGTCACTCTACTCAATAACGTACCTCGGTAACTGCCAATCACCCCCCCCCCCCACGGACACTTATAATTATTTATTCAAATCATTTGCTATGTCGCTCTTCCAGGGAGATGCTAAATGCATTTCGTTGTCTCTGTACTGTACACTGACAATGACAATTAAAATTGAATCTGAATCTGAATTAACATTACATAATATGCATCAATAGTCATCCCTAAACAAGAAACATGAAATGTAAACTTACAACGAAGCTTCTCCAAGGCTCAACACGGGCAGATGGCAATGGATTAAACAGAGAGGGCTTCAGAGCACATTGCTGTCTACAATCCCAATACAAAATGGCCTGTCTCATCCATGAGTCCAATCATGTGATCACAAGCAACGAATGGAGAACAAGAGTGAATTTAGTTGGCCGCAATCTTTTAAGCAACCTCTAGGAGGGGCTAAAATACACTTTGCTTACATGTAACATCACAGCAAAGCTAGCAATTATATACCTGTTAGTTAGTAAACGTAGCAATTATAGACGTGTTAGTTTGACGTCAGTGGTGGGCAAATTAATGGAAAGGATACTTCGAGAAAAAAAAATATATATAAGCATCTGGATAAACAGGGTCTGATTAGGAACAGTCAACATGGATTTATGTCTGGGAGGTCATGTTTGACTAATCTTCTTGAAATTTTTGAAGAGGTTACTAGGGAAATTGATGAGAGTAAAGCAGTGGATGTTGTCTATATGGACTTCAGCAAGGCCGTTGACAAGTTTCCTCATGGAAGGTTGGTTAAGAAGGATCAATTGTTGGGTACTAATGTTGGAGTAGCAAGATGGATTCAACAGTGGCTGAATGGGAGATGCCAGAGAGTAATGGTGGATGGCTGTCTGTCAGGTTGGAGGCCGGTGACTAGTGGGGTGTCTTACGAATCTGTGTTGGGTCCACTGTTGTTTGCCATGTACATCAATGATCTGGATGATGGTGTGGTAAATTGGATTAGGAAATATGCAGATGATACTAAGATAGATGGGGTTGTGGATAATAAAGTAGATGTTCTAAGTCTACAGAGAGATTTAGGCCATTTGGAAGAGTGGGCTGAATGATGGCAGATGGAGTTTAATGCTGATAGGTGTGAGGTGCTAATCAAATGTGTGAGGACAATGTGTGAGGTGTGTGAGGTGTGTGAGGTGTGTGAGGTGTGTGAGGTGTGTGAGGTGTGAGGTGTGAGGACAAATCAAAATAGGACGTACATGGTAAATCGTAGCGAATTGAGGAATGCAGTTGAACAAGGCGATCTAGGAATAACTGTGCATAGTTCCATGAAGGTGGAATCTCGTGTAGATAGGGTGGCAAAGGAAGCTTTTGGTGTGCTGGCTTTCATAAATCAGAGCATTGAGTATAGAAGTTGAGATGTAATGTTAAAATTGTACAAGGCATTGGTGAGGCCAATTCTGGAGTATGGTGTACAATTTTGGTCGCCTAATTATAGGAAGGATGTCAACAAAATAGAGAGCGTACAGAGGAGATTTAATTTAATGTTGCCTGGGTTTCAGCAACTAAGTTACAGAGAAAGGTTGAACGTTAGGTCTTTATTCTTTGGAGCGCAGAATGTTAAGGGGGGACTTGATAGCGGTCTTTAAAATGATGAGAGGGATGGACAGAGTTGACGTGGATAAGCTTTTCCCATTGAGAGTAGGAAAGATTCAAACAAGAGGACATGACTTGAGAATTAAGGGACAGAAGTTTAGGGGTAACATGATGGGGGAAACTTCTTTACTCAGAGTGGTAGCTGCGTGGAACGAGCTTCCAGTGGAAGTGGTGGAGGCAGGTTCGATTTTATCACTTTCAATTAAATTGGATAGGTATATGGACGGGTAAGTAATGGAGGGTTATGGTCTGTGCAGGTAGCTGGGACTAGGGTACAATAAGTGTTCGGCACGGACTTGAAGGGCCGAAATGGTCTGTTTACATGCTGTAATTGTTTAATGATTATATGGTTATATAACGTATCCAACTTCAACAATAAAAATAGAGGAGGTGGAGAGGCTTTTCAGAGGACAAAAGAGCCGGAAAACTCCAGAACCTGACAATATTTCCCCCTCTACTCTTAAGCTCTGTGCCAAACAGCTGGCACCGGTCTATACAGATATTTTTAACCAGTCCCTGCAAACATGTATTGTCCTTGCCTGCTTCAAACTCTCCACTATTGTCCCTATACCCCAAAAGGCAAGGATGACTTGTCTTAATGATTACTTGTCGCACTGACCTCTGTAGTATTGAAGACACTCGAATGGCTTGTGCTGGCCAAGCTGAAAAATATCACAAACTGCCTGCTGAACCCTCTGCGGTTTGCATATCGGGCCAATAGATATGTGCATGATGCAGTCTACCTGGGCCTGCACTTCATGCTACAGCACATAGACCGCCAGAGGACCTATGCGAGGATCCTGTTTGTTGATGTTAGCTCTGCATTCTCCTGAGCTGACGTAGTAAGAGTTTACCTTGGATGGTAATAGGAGCCACAAGACCAAGTGGATCAAATAGGCTATTAATGGTTGCAAGCACTCCTCTTCGAGTGAATGGCTTCTCACTGTTAGCAACATGGAATGTGAAGGTGTCATTTACAAGTTCGCTGCTTAGCCCTAGGCTACATTGTACAGGAAGGGACTCAATGTCTAAGAAAAGGGCTTTCAAGTCCTTTGCATGATCCGTTGACGGAAATGCCTGCATGACGCTGTGCAGTTGGATGCTATCTTATGAAGCCTCAAGTTAGAGATGGAGAGCATACCTTGGGTTGCTTTCAATAAATTGATGGCTTCAGTTGCAGATGGCAGTGACTTTAATCCATCGTCAACATAGAAGTCCCTGTGTATGAATTGCTTTGCATTTGCACCAAACTCGTCCTCTCCATGTAGAGCGGCTCGTCGTAGTCCATAGGTAGCAACTGCCGGAGAGGGACGATTGCCGAATACATGGACTTTCATCCTATATTCCTCAACGTCTTTGGTGTAGTCGTTGTCTTTGAACCACAGGAATCGGAGAAAGTGCCTGTGGTCCTCACTGACGACAAAGCTGTGGAACATGTGTTCAATATCCGCTGTGACAGCTACTTGCTCACACCTGAATCTGATCAGTACTCCTAGCAAGCTGTTGTTTAAGTCTGGTCCTGTCAAGAGCACATCATTCAATGAGACGCCAAGATGTGGAGCACTGGATTCAAACACGACGCGGATTTGACCAGGCTTACGTGGGTGGTACACACCAAAACTGGGAAGATACCAGCATTCTTCTCCGTCGTGTAATGGTGGAGCCACTTCAGCATGATCTTGGTCAAAGATTTTCTGCATGAAAGCCAGAAAATGGTTCTTCCTTTCAGGTTTTCGTTCGAGAGTACGACAGAGGCTGGTGAAGCGGGTCAGAGCTTGTTCTCTGTTGTTGGGCAGCCGTGACCTTGGTGTACGAAAGAGAAGAGGAGCCACCCAACTGTTGGCATTATTCATGAACATTTCCTTGTCCATCAACTGAATAAACCGTCTGTCCTCAATAGATGGGGCAACCTTGTTGTCATCCTCTGTTCTTACAAATATCTCACTTCCGAGTGAACAATCATCAGATTTCTGAACTGTGCTGCCAGAGAAATGAGAGTGTTGTATGTTTTGGGAGCTGAGAGGGTTTGTGCCTGTCCTTACGGTGAGCTTCTCTTTCAGAACAAGATGGTTGGATCATGGGCTGAAGTGAGAGTGACGGCCATTCTCCAGAATGTTAGTACGATATGTGGTGACTACCTTTGGTTTGTGAGCAGCACCCAAACAAACGTCTCCAACTACGACCCAGCCAAGGTCGAGTCTTTGTGCATAGGGAGCATTGTTTGGCCCATTATGTTGGTCTCTTACTTTGTGGACCTGCAAGACATCTCCGCCAAGAAGGAGCATAATTTGTGCACCAGGGTCGAGTTCAGAGATGAGGTGAGCAATAGCCTCAAGGTGGGGGTGGTGTTTGGCAGCCTCAGGAGTAGGGATTTCTGATCTATCATCTGGCATATGGTTGCACACGATGAGTGTGGGAGATGCACACTGAGACTCCCATCTACAGACTGAGCAACAAAGCTGGTACCTCTTCTCCCAGACATCTCTGTTGCTCCAGCACGTGCGCAGAGTGTAAGGAGAATTTGCGCACCCGATGTTAAAGTGGCCAAAGAACTCTGACCAAGCGAGAGACCTATTAATTTGGTCGTAAAGTACAGCATAGACTCTGACTGACTTGTCTGGTTGTCCTTTAGGAAGCACCTTTATGAGGCAGTTTTTTGAGCAAGAGCGGGAGTGAGTGGCTTCACCACACACTTCAGTGCATTTGGAAATTATGTCAGGAGAAACCTCTTCCCTTTTCTCCCCGCCATCCACAAAGTCGTGGTCTTTGATGGTCCATGGAGCTGGACCCGGATGAAGAGCTGTGACGTGTTTATTGCTGTCACACTCTTTGCACTGAATAGTCATTTTGCAATCTTTAGCCATGTGATTGGTTGAGGAGCAGCATTTGAAACAAATCCCTGTCTCTTTAAGAAATGTTTTGCGTTCCTCTAGTGTCTTGGCTCGGAAGCCTCTGCATCGCTTAAGGGGTTGAGGCTTATTGTGAATCGGGCACTGTCCGTCGACATCCAACTTGTTAAAGGCAGTCTTCGTGGCAGGTGCTGGCATGATCTCTGTTTTGTGGGATGAGACTTGGCCGCTAGCGTAAGTGTAATTCTTCACAGGAATGTCTGGTTTTCCTGCTGTCATGCCAGAGGAGCTGAGTGTAAAACTCGGATCATTACGAGTCTGGGCCTCTCTGCAGACTAAATCGGTGAAGAAAGAGAATGGTGGAAACTGGACTTGATGTTGTAGCTTGTACGAACTGCCTTGTGTTATCCACTTTCTTGTAGCCCATATGGTAGTTTCTCTACAATTGGATTAACACCCAGAGATGTATCCAAGTAGAGGAGCCCAGATAAATAACCGTCTGATTTTGCTGACTCCAACTCTCGTAGCAGATCGCCCAGCTCCCTTAATTTGAGGGGATCATCATTACCAATCTTGGACAACCTCTCAAGTTTGTCCAAAATAGCCTTCTCGATTGTTCATGGTGCCCCATAGCACTCCTCAAGACGCGCCCATGCCGTCATAAGCCCAGAGGCAGAATCACTGACATGAACAGCTCTGATTCTCCTAACCTGCTCCGATGATTGAGGGCCTAACCATTTGGTTAAAAGGTTAAGCTCTTCATTACAGGTGAGTCTCAGTCCCTCTATGACATTCATGAAGGTGGATTTCCAACCCCAATAATTTTCCGGACGGTCGTCGAATTTGTTCATCCCAGAGGTAACAAGCTCACGACGAGCCATGTATATGGCCAAATCATCCATAGTTGTGTGATTAGGAGAATATGACGTAGCTTGCATCCCAAGAGAGGGTGCATGGGGTCCCTTCATGGGTGATAAGCTGTGTGGATGGGTCCCAGGATAATGTTGGACAGCTGGCAGATTCATGCTGTGTACTCTGGGGTAGTTAGCATGTTGCTTGACGTGAGCTGGAGTGATGACTGGTGCATCTGCAGCTGTGCTAATGGGATGTTGCTTTCTCTCTTGATGTGGCAAAACGTGAAGGACATCATGTGGCTGACTGGGTTTGGTGAGAGACTCAAGACTGGGCATTGGTAGCTGACTCCTTATAGAATGACATTCAACATAGTAGGTTGTTCTTTTCTTAGCTGAGGGATCGCTGCAATTCTCATTGCCACAGAGTTTGCTTTAGATTCCAATCCTGCGGCAACAGATTCCAGAACTTCTGCCTCGGCTAAGGCAGCTGCAACCTCTTTCTCTTGCTTCAGTGGGGTTAGTGCAGTTCCATGCGTGCCTCTTCTAGCTTGGGCCTTTTCAACCATGAGCTCAGTCTCTTTTTTAACAAAGATGGAGCGAGCGCGTACTGCCTCAGCTCTGGCACGTGCTTTAGCTGCTGCTAAGCTTGCTGCAGATTTGCTAGAGCTGCTAGAAAAACTAGCAACAGATATGGTCATGTATGACTTTACAGATGAATTTTCAGATTCAGCTTTCTGTTGATCTTCTGTGTTTGCCCTGTCGTCCACATTGTGTATGCTGTAGACCTCTTATTTAGTGTGGAGTGTGCAGTGAAGATGAAACAGGGCAGTTCAAGAAGAGCAGCTGTCTCTGTTAACAGGAATTGCTGTGTTGAACCCGCCGTGATGCAGTTTTTCACTATTCTGTCCCCTTACATGCGTGGCTGTAAACGAAGTGACAGATCGCTAAACAGGTGTACTTGGCACTGAAAGGGTTAAGTGATGACTTAGACGTGGAAATAAAGTTGAATTTCATTTATTTGTTTGCCTTCATCAACTTGCTTTTTACAATGCTTCCATAACATCTTTTTTGCGAAACTGAAATTAAAGACAGAAGAAAACTGCCTTAAACCATGTAAAAGATGAAGTAAATACACAAATAGCTACTCTCCGTTGCCGAACCAGCAGGTCCAGGAACAGCTTCTTCCCGACGGCTGTCACTCTACTCAACAACGTACCTCGGTAACTGCCAATCACCCCCCCCCCCACGGACACTTATAATTATTTATTCAAATCATTTGCTATGTCGCTCTTCCAGGGAGATGCTAAATGCATTTCGTTGTCTCTGTACTGTACACTGACAATGACAATTAAAATTGAATCTGAATCTGAATCTGAATTAACATTACATAATATGCATCAATAGTCATCCCTAAACAAGAAACATGAAATGTAAACTTACAACGAAGCTTCTCCAAGGCTCAACACGGGCAGATGGCAATGGATTAAACAGAGAGGGCTTCAGAGCACATTGCTGTCTACAATCCCAATACAAAATGGCCTGTCTCATCCATGAGTCCAATCATGTGATCACAAGCAACGAATGGAGAACAAGAGTGAATTTAGGTGGCCGCAATCTTTTAAGCAACCTCTAGGAGGGTCTAAAATACACTTTGCTTGCATGTAACATCACAGCAAAGCTAGCAATTATATACCTGTTAGTTAGTAAACGTAGCAATTATAGACGTGTTAGTTTGACGTCAGTGGTGCGCAAATTAATGGAAAGGATACTTCGAGAAAAAAATATATATATAAGCATCTGGATAAACAGGGTCTGATTAGGAACAGTCAACATGGATTTATGTCTGGGAGGTCATGTTTGACTAATCTTCTTGAAATTTTTGAAGAGATTACTAGGGAAATTGATGAGAGTAAAGCAGTGGATGTTGTCTATATGGACTTCAGCAAGGCCGTTGACAAGTTTCCTCATGGAAGGTTGGTTAAGTAGGATCAATTGTTGGGTACTAATGTTGGAGTAGCAAGATGGATTCAACAGTGGCTGAATGGGAGATGCCAGAGAGTAATGGTGGATGGCTGTCTGTCAGGTTGGAGGCCGGTGACTAGTGGGGTGTCTTACGAATCTGTGTTGGGTCCACTGTTGTTTGCCATGTACATCAATGATCTGGATGATGGTGTGGTAAATTGGATTAGGAAATATGCAGATGATACTAAGATAGATGGGGTTGTGGATAATAAAGTAGATTTTCTAAGTCTACAGAGAGATTTAGGCCATTTGGAAGAGTGGGCTGAATGATGGCAGATGGAGTTTAATGCTGATAGGTGTTAGGTGCTAATCAAATGTGTGAGGACAATGTGTGAGGTGTGTGAGGTGTGTGAGGTGTGTGAGGTGTGTGAGGTGTGTGAGGTGTGAGGTGTGAGGACAAATCAAAATAGGACGTACATGGTAAATCGTAGCGAATTGAGGAATGCAGTTGAACAAGGCGATCTAGGAATAACTGTGCATAGTTCCATGAAGGTGGAATCTCGTGTAGATAGGGTGGCAAAGGAAGCTTTTGGTGTGCTGGCTTTCATAAATCAGAGCATTGAGTATAGAAGTTGAGATGTAATGTTAAAATTGTACAAGGCATTGGTGAGGCCAATTCTGGAGTATGGTGTACAATTTTGGTCGCCTAATTATAGGAAGGATGTCAACAAAATAGAGAGCGTACAGAGGAGATTTAATTTAATGTTGCCTGGGTTTCAGCAACTAAGTTACAGAGAACGGTTGAACGTTAGGTCTTTATTCTTTGGAGCGCAGAATGTTAAGGGGGGACTTGATAGCGGTCTTTAAAATGATGAGAGGGATGGACAGAGTTGACGTGGATAAGCTTTTCCCATTGAGAGTAGGAACGATTCAAACAAGAGGACATGACTTGAGAATTAAGGGACAGAAGTTTAGGGGTAACATGATGGGGGAAACTTCTTTACTCAGAGTGGTAGCTGCGTGGAACGAGCTTCCAGTGGAAGTGGTGGAGGCAGGTTCGGTTTTATCCCTTTAAATTAAATTGGATAGGTATATGGACGGGTAAGTAATGGAGGGTTATGGTCTGTGCAGGTAGCTGGGACTAGGGTACAATAAGTGTTCGGCACGGACTTGAAGGGCCGAAATGGTCTGTTTACATGCTGTAATTGTTTAATGATTATATGGTTATATAACGTATCCAACTTCAACAATAAAAATAGAGGAGGTGGAGAGGCTTTTCAGAGGACAAAAGAGCCGGAAAACTCCAGAACCTGACAATATTTCCCCCTCTACTCTTAAGCTCTGTGCCAAACAGCTGGCACCGGTCTATACAGATATTTTTAACCAGTCCCTGCAAACATGTATTGTCCTTGCCTGTTTCATAGTCTCCACTATTGTCCCTATACCCCAAAAGGCAAGGATGACTTGTCTTAATGATTACTTGTCGCACTGACCTCTGTAGTCTTGAAGACACTCGAATGGCTTGTGCTGGCCAAGCTGAAAAATATCACAAACTGCCTGCTGAACCCTCTGCGGTTTGCATATCGAGCCAATAGATATGTGCATGATGCAGTCTACCTGGGCCTGCACTTCACGCTACAGCACATAGACCGCCAGAGGACATATGCGAGGATCCTGTTTGTTGATGTTAGCTCTGCATTCAACACCATTGTGCCAGAGCTACTACACCGCAAACGTTCCGAGTTGACTGTGCCTTAACCCGTCTCTCAGTGGATCACCAACTTCCTGACAGACAGGAAGCAGCATGTGAGCCCGGGAAAACACATCTTGGACCCGCACACGCACCGCAAGATGCGTTCTCCACTCTCCTCTACTCTCTCTACACCAACGACTGCACTTCCACAGACACCTCTGTCAAGCTTCTCAAGTTTGCGGACGACACAACGCTGATTGGACTGATCCAGGATGGGGAGGAATCGGCCTACAGACAGGAAGTGTCACAACTGGCGTCCTGGTGCCGCAGCAACAACCTAGAGTTCAATGCTCTTAAGGCAGTGGAATTGATTGTAGACTTGAGGAGAGCTCCCACTCCCCTCACCCCACTCACCATCAAAAACACAATAGTTGCATCTGTGGAGACTTTTAAGACCCTGGGAACCATCATCTCCAAGGACCTTAAGTGGGGGGGCTGCAATCGACTCCACAGTCAAAATGGCACAACAGAGGATGTACTTCCTGCGGCAGCTGAGGAAGCACAATCTGCCACAGTGGTCAAATTCTACACGGCCATCGTAGAGTCTGTTCTCACCTTCTCCATCATGGTCTGATTTGGCTCACCCACCAAGCACGAGACCTGGAGGCTGCAGCGAAACTCCCGATCAGCAGAGAAGGTTATTGGATGCAACCATCCCTCCATTGATGAACTGTAAACTGCAAGAGCCAGGAAGCGAGCGGGCAAGATCATCTCTGACACCTCTCACCCTGGCCACATACTCTTTGATTCACTTCCCTCTGGAAGGCGACTCCGGACTGTCAAAGTTGCCACAGCCAGACATAAAAACAGTTTTTATCCACTAGCAGTTGCTCTACTCAACAGGCAAAAGTCTGTAGCCTTCCTTTGATCTGGCATTTTGTTGGTTCAAATGCTTGATCAATGGTGTTTTATCATTAATATTTTATTATTATTAATGTTCAGTGTTTTCTGAGTCATTCGTAACTTTTACTGTATGTAATGGTGTTACTTGTGGGCGAAGCACCAAGGCAAATTCCTTGTATGTGAATTCTTGCACAATAAACTCACTTATTTACTTACTTTAATAATTGACTGCAGCATCTTTCCCACCACCGAAGACAGGCTAACTGGTCTGTAATTCCCCGTTTACTCTCTCGCTCCTTTCTTGAAAAGTGGGATAACATTAGCTATCCAATCCACATGAACTGATCCTGAATCTATTGACCATTGGAAAATGATCACCATTGCGTCCACTGTTTCTACAGCCACCTCCCTGCGGACCCTGGGATGCAGTCCTTCAGATCCAGAGGATTTATCATCCTTCAGTGTCATTAGTCTACCCAATACTACTTCTCGCCTAATGACATTTTATTTCAGTTCCTCTACCCACTTAGATCATCTGTCCTCCGGTACATCTGGGAGATTGTTTGTGCATTCCTTAGTGAAGACAGATCCGAAGTACATATTCAACTCTTCTGCTATATCCTTGTTGCCCATAATAATTTCACCCGTGTCTGCCTTCAAGGGACACACATTTGACTTTGCTACCCTTTTCCCCTTAACATATCTAAAGAAGCTTTCACTGTCCTTCTTTATATTCCTGGCCAGCTTCCCTTCGTACTTTATCTTTTCAGCTCGTATTGTCCGTTTTGTTTTCTTCTGTTGTCCTATCGAAGTTTCCCAATCCTCTGGCTTCCGGCTACTCTTTGCTGTGTTATACATATTGTCTTTTAGTTTTATTCTATCCCTAAATTATCTTGTCAGCCACTGTTGCCTCCTACTCTCCTTAGAATACTTCTTCCTTTTTGGAATGAAATTATCCTTTTTTTTGTGTGTAGAAAATAATATGTGATTAGTTTCAGTTATTTTTATTTGCCATGATTTTGTGCTGAAAATCCCGGCACTTCATACACAGGCCCAAGTCACTTCTTTATTGGTCGACTCTGGAAGGGAATTCGTCAGTCAAATAAATACACTGAATTGATTTATTCTTCTTCGAACCTTTGGCCTTTGTTTTGCTCAGAGGTTGAGCAGCATTATCTAGACGGTGCGCCAGACTCGCCGACCATTCCTCCTACAGCTGCTGCAATAATTCAGCCGTCAGATGCCCTTCTTTGGACCAGCCTGGAGCTCAGGGAATCAGCAGCTTCGGCTGCATCTGCTACAGACGTCACCGGTTTGTAGCCCAGCGCGTTGGACCTTCGCAGCCGCCGGGACGAATTGATGTTCTCCATGTTGATCGTGTTCTTCGTCCGCCCGCCTCCGAGGTTCGGCGGATACTGGTGGAGTGACATACTGTGGTGGTACTGATGGTGTGACACACTGTGGTGGCACTGATGGAGTGACACGCTGTGGTGGTACTGATGGAGTGACACTGTGGTGGTACTGATGGAGAAACACACTGTGGTGTGTTGCAGATTAAGTGACAAAATATGGGGTAGTAGTGATGATGTGACAAATTGTGGGCTGTACTGATGGGGGGACACACTGTGAGGTAGTACAGATGGACTGATATTCTGTGGGTAGGACTGATGGAAGTGCCACTGTGGGGCAGCACTGCTGGAATTACACTGTGAAATAGTACTGATGGATTGACACACCGTGGGGTAGTTCTATTGCAATGACACACTGTGGGGTTGGCGTTATGGAGTGACAGTGCGGCTAGTAATTATGTAATGACATACTGTGGGGTAGCACTGAAATAATGACACTCTGTGCTAGTACCTATGGAATGACACACATGGTCAGGCAGTCCTGATGAAATGACACATTGTGTTGTAGTACTGATAGAGAGACACATGACTTCAATTAGCCCTTGCTTTCCATCTTTCTCCATCCTCTTCCCAAGACTTTCCAAGCCGCTTGAGGAATTGTTTCACCCGACGCCAGTGTACCATCTTCACGGCAAGAGGGCCCTGAAAATCATCGGACTGGCTGCAAGGCCACAAATTGGCCCCGACCTCGGGTGTTTCAGAGGAAGAGGACTTAACATTCTGTTGCCTTTCCCCACAGTGGACATTTTTGATTCTGTTGTGGGGGGATGTTTGTGTTGAACTCTATAATCTGTTGTGTCCATTTTCTTTCTTTCTTTCTTTTTAACGTTTTTCTATGGTTTGTAGGTAAATGTATTATTTAATTTATGTAAAGCACTTTGGTGTCAATGCAAGTTGACTTAAAATGTGCTATATAAATAAAGCAATAATAATAATAACATATGTAATGACATATTCTAGGGCAGTGATGGTGGAGTGACACTATTTTGGGTAGTACTGATGTAGTGACACATTCTATGGTACTGCTGATGGAGGGAAACAATGTGGGGTAGTACTGATGGAATAACACTGATGGTGTGTCACTTTGGGGATGTACTGTGGGAGTGACACTCTGGGATAATACATCTGAAGTGACAAACGGGGTGTGGTAGTACTGATGGAGTAATACACTGTGTGTTCGTACATATGCAATTACACACAGTGGGGTAGTATTGATGGCGTGGCTCGCCGAGGTGGAGCGTTGATGGCGTGACACGCTGTGGGGTAATACTGATGGAGTGACACAGTATGGCGCATTATTGTGGAGTGGTACACATGTAATACTGATAAAGTGATAAAATGTAAGGTAGCACAAATGGAGTGACACTCTGTAGCGTAAATATGCACAAAATGCTGGAGTAAATCAGCCGTACAGGCAGCAAAACTGGAGAGAAGGAATTTGGTGATGTTTCGGGGCGAGATCCTCTTCAGACTAATGTCACAGGAGTGGCCGGAACAGAGATACAATGTAGTCGGAGACAGTAAGACAGGTGGGAGAACTGGGAAGCGGAAGAGGATGGAGACAGGTGGAAAGCAAGGGCTAATTGAAGTTAGAGGTCAATGTTCATAGCGCTGGGGTCTTAGCTACCCATGCGAAATATGAGGTGTTGTTCCTCTATTCGCGCTGGGATTCACTGTGACAATGGAGGGGGCCCAGGACATCACGCGTTGTGGATGTCCTGATGGAGTGGCATAGTTTGGTGTAGTGCTGACGGAGCTACACAATGTGTAGTAGTATCGATGAGGTGCCACTCTGTGGGGTAGTACTGATGTATGACATATTCTGCAGTAGTTCTGATGGACGGACCTACTTTAGGGTAGTAGTGCTTCGAGAGGCTGGTTCTGGCGCACCTCAAAGGTTGTCTACCCCCACACTGGATCCCTATACAATACAATACAATACAATACAATTCAATGTATTGTCATTTGGACCCCTTGAGGTCCAACCGAAATGCCTATCAGTTTGCCTCCCGCAAGAACAGGAGTACGGAGGATGCCATCTCAATGGCATTTCACTCCGCCCTCTCCCACCTCGACAACAGAGACACTTACGTAAGAATGATGTTAATCGATTACAGCTCAGCATTCAACACCATTATACCCTCTAAACTGATCACCAAATTCGGTGACCTGGGCATCGACCCCTCCTTCTCCAACTGGATACTGGACTTTCTAACCAACAGACCCCAGTCTGTTAGGTTGGACAAGCACACTTCTTCATCCCTCACCATGAACACCGGCGTTCCACAGGGCTATGTGCTGAGCCCCCACCTCTACTCCCTCTCCACCTACGACTGCACACCTGTACATGGTACTAACACCATCATCAAGTATGCAGATGATACAACGGTGATTGGCCTCATCAGCAACAACGAGGAGTCAGCCTATAGGGAGGAGGTCCAGTTCCTAGAAGCATCGGGCGCTGACAACAACCTGGCCCTTAACTCCAAGAAGACCAAGGAGCTCATTGTAGACCTCAGGAAGTCTAGGGGCGGCACGCACACCCCCATGCACATTAACGGGACGGAGGTGGAACGTGTATCCAGCTTCAGGTTCCTGGGGGTCAACATCTCCGATTACCTCTCTTGGACCCACAATACCTCAACTCTGGTCAAGAAGGCTCACCAGCGTCTCTTGTTCCTGAGGAGACTGAAGAAGGTCCATCTGTCGCCCCAGATTCTGGTGAACCTCTACCGCTGCACCATCGAGATCATCCTTACCAACTGTATCACAGTATGGTATGGCAACTGCTCTGTCTCCGACCGGAAAACACTGCAGAGGGTGGTGTAAATTGCCCAACGCATCACCGGTTCCTCACTCCCCTCCATTGAGTCTGTCCAAAGCAAGCGTTGTCTGCGAAGGGCGCTCATCATCGCCAAGGACTGCTCTCACCCCAACCATAGACTGTTTACCCTCCTACCATCCGGGAGGCGCTACAGGTCTCTCCGTTGCCAGACCAGCAGGTCCAGGAACAGCTTCTTCCCGGCGGCTGTCACACTAGTCAACAATGTACCTCGGTGATTGCCAATAACCCCCCCCCCCCCGATCACTCCTCCCACCAGGAAAACACTATGACTGTATGGATGTAAATAGATGTATTTATTGTCATTTTCTATGTCGCTCTTCCAGGGAGATGCTAACTGCATTTCGTTGTCGCTGTATTGCACACTGACAATGACAATTAAAGTTGAATCTGAATCTGAATCTGAATAGTGATGGAGTGACAAACTGTGGGATAATATTGCTGGAATGATAACATGTCAGGCAGTTCTGATGGTGACACATTGTGTTGAGGTTCTGGTGGAGTAACAAAGTGTGAAGTTTAACTGATGGAGTAACTCACTGAGGAGTAGTGCTGATGGAGTTACACACTGTGGGTTGGTTCTGAAGGTGCCACTCTGTGGGTTGGAACTGATGAATCGACTCACTGCGCGGTCGTACTGATGGAGTGACATAATATGGGGTAGTACTGACGTAATGGCATTCAGAGGGGGAGTACTGATGAATTGATGCGCTATGAGGCAGTACTGATTGAGTGACACATTGTGCGATAGTACTGATGGAGTGACACACTGTGAGATGGTTAGGAAGGATTAACACACTGGGCTGGCACTGTGGCACAGTAATGATGGATTGACACTCTGTGACAGAGCTGATAGATTGACACACTATGCTAGTTCTGATGGAGTGACACACTGTGCAGTAGTCCTGATGCAGTAACAATCGTCGGGGAAATATTGATGGTGTGACACACAATGGGGTCGTACTGGGACCGACACACAGTGTGGTAGTGCTGATGGATATACTGCGGGGAGGTACTGATGGAGTGACACACTGCGGAGTAGTACTTATGAACTGACCAAATGTATGGCCGTACTGATGGAGTGACACTCTGTAGGGTAGCCCTGATGGAGTGACAAACCTCGGCGATGTACTGATGGAGTGACACACTGTGGGATAGCACTGACGAAGACACAAAAACATTGGGATAGTGCTGATGGAGTGACACACATTGGGAAATTGCTGATGGATTGACACTCTGTGGTAATACCTTTGGTCTGGCACACGGGGTGGGGTAGTACTGATGGAGTAATATAATGTGTGGTAGCACAGATGGAATGATTCTCTGGGGGTTGTATTGATAGAGTGACACACTGAGGGGGAGAATTAATGGAGGGACACACTGTGGGGTAGTACTGATGGAGTGATACGCTGTGGTACATTTGTAATGGAGTGACATGTTGTGGTGTGGTACTCATGTAGTGTCACGCTGTGGAGTAATACTAATGAAGTGATAACATGTATGGTAGCACTAGTTGAGTGAAACACTTTAGAGTAATCATAATGGAGTGACAGATCTCGCCGTGGTACTGATGGAGTGACACCATGCGGGGTAATACTGATGGAGTGACACACTGTGGGGTATAACTGATGGGGTGACACTGTGGCGTATTACTGATCGAGTGGCACACTGTGAAGTAGTACTGATGGAGTTAACCAATGTGTAGTAGTGCTGAATGGGTCACACACTGTGGGGTAATACTGATAGAAAGGCACACTGCGGGTTAGTTCTGATGGTGCCACTCTGTGAGGCGCTACTGATGAATCGACTCACTGCGAGGTCGCACTGATGGAGTGACATAATCTGGGGTAGTACTGACGTAATGGCATTCAGAGGTGGAGTACTGATGGAATGACACACTGTGAGGTGGTAAGGATGGATTGACACACTGGGCTGGCACTGATGTTCTAACACATTGTGGGATAATACTGATGCAGTGCCACTGTGCATTAGTACAGATGGAGTAATACACTGCGGGGTAGTACTGATCGAGTGATGCACTGTGTGTAAGTATTGATGTAGTGGCATACTGTGGGATAGCACTGACGGGGAGACACTGTGGCATAGTAATGATGGACTGTCACTCTGTGACAGAGCTGAAGGACTGCCACATTGTGGGGAAGTACAGATAGAGAGACATACTGGGGAGCCTCGCTGATGGAGTGACACAATTTGTGGTAGCACTGATGGAGTGACACTGTGGAGTAGTACTGGTGGAGTGAAAAACGTCGGGGTAGTATTGGTGGTGTGACACACTGTGGGGTAGCACTGAAGGAGTGGTAGCATGTGAAGTAGTTCTGATGGAGTAACACACTGAGGGGTAGTACTGATGAAGAAACAAAAGCGGTGGGGTAGTACTGATGGAGTGACATACTTTGGGTAATTGTTGATGGATTGGCACTCTGGTAGTACCTTTGGTCTGGCTCATGGGGCGGGGTAGTACTGATGGAGTAATATAATGTGTGGTAGTACAGATGGAATGATTCACTGAGGGTTGTATTGATAGAGTGACACACTGGGGGAGAATTAATGGAGGGATACACTGTGGGGTAGTACTGATGGAGTGACACGCTGTGGTGCATTACTGATGGAGTGACACGTTGTGGTGTAGTACTCATGTAGTGCCCCGCTGTGCAGTAATACTAATGAAGTGTTAAAATGTATGGTAGCACTAGTGGAGTGGAACACTTTAGAGTAGTCATGATGGAGTGACAGACTTCGCCGTGGTACTGATGGGGTGACTCACTGTGGGGTAGCACTGAAACGAATGGTATGTTAGCATTCATAGCAAATGGATTTGAGTATAGGAGCAGGGAGGTGCTACTGCAGTTATACAAGGTATTGGTGAGACCACACCTAGAGTATTGCGTCCAGTTTCGGTCTCCTAATCTGAGGAAGGACATTCTTGCCATAGAGGGAGCACAGAGAATGTTCACCAGACTGATTCCTGGGATGTCGGGACTTTCATATGAAGAAAGACTGGATGGACTCGGCTTGTACTCGCTAGAATTTAGAAGATTGAGGGGTGATCTTATAGAAACTTACAAAATGCTTATGGGGTTGGACAGGCTAGATGCATGAAGATTGTTCCCGATGTTCGGGAAGTCCAGAACAAGGAGTCACAGTTTAAAGATAAAGGGGACATATTTTAGGACTGAGATGAGAAAAAACATTTTTTACACAGAGAGTGTTGAATCTCTGGAATTCTCTGCCACAGAATGTAGTTGAGGCCAGTTCATTGGCTATATTTGAGAGGGAGTGAGATGTGGCCCTTGTGGCTAAAGCGATCAGGGGGTATGGAGAGAAAGCAGGTACAGGATACTGAGTTGGATGATCAGCCATGATCATTATGAATGGCGGTGCAGGCTCGAAGGGCCGAATGGCCTACTCCTGCACCTATTTTTCCATGTTTCTATGTTTCTATGATGGAGTGACACACTGTGGGGTAGTACTGATGGACTGGCACAATCTGGGCTAGTACTTAGAAGCATCGGGCGCTGACAACAACCTGGCCCTTAACTCCAAGAAGACCAAGGAGCTCATTGTAGACCTCAGGAAGTCTAGGGGCGGCACGCACACCCCCATGCACATTAACGGGGCGGAGGTGGAACGTGTATCCAGCTTCAGGTTCCTGGGGGTCAACATCTCCGATTACCTCTCTTGGACCCACAATACCTCAACTCTGGTCAAGAAGGCTCACCAGCGTCTCTTGTTCCTGAGGAGACTGAAGAAGGTCCATCTGTCGCCCCAGATTCTGGTGAACCTCTACCGCTGCACCATCGAGATCATCCTTACCAACTGTATCACAGTATGGTATGGCAACTGCTCTGTCTCCGACCGGAAAACACTGCAGAGGGTGGTGTAAATTGCCCAACGCATCACCGGTTCCTCACTCCCCTCCATTGAGTCTGTCCACAGCAAGCGTTGTCTGCGAAGGGCGCTCATCATCGCCAAGGACTGCTCTCACCCCAACCATAGACTGTTTACCCTCCTACCATCCGGGAGGCGCTACAGGTCTCTCCGTTGCCAGACCAGCAGGTCCAGGAACAGCTTCTTCCCGGCGGCTGTCACACTAGTCAACAATGTACCTCGGTGATTGCCAATAACCCCCCCCCCCCCGATCACTCCTCCCACCAGGAAAACACTATGACTGTATGGATGTAAATAGATGTATTTATTGTCATTTTCTATGTCGCTCTTCCAGGGAGATGCTAACTGCATTTCGTTGTCGCTGTATTGCACACTGACAATGACAATTAAAGTTGAATCTGAATCTGAATCTGAATAGTGATGGAGTGACAAACTGTGGGATAATATTGCTGGAATGATAACATGTCAGGCAGTTCTGATGGTGACACATTGTGTTGAGGTTCTGATGGAGTAACAAAGAGTGAAGTTTAACTGATGGAGTAACTCACTGAGGAGTAGTGCTGATGGAGTTACACACTGTGGGTTGGTTCTGAAGGTGCCACTCTGTGGGTTGGAACTGATGAATCGACTCACTGCGCGGTCGTCCTGATGGAGTGACATAATATGGGGTAGTACTGACGTAATGGCATTCAGAGGGGGAGTACTGATGAATTGATGCGCTATGAGGCAGTACTGATTGAGTGACACATTGTGCGATAGTACTGATGGAGTGACACACTGTGAGATGGTTAGGAAGGATTAACACACTGGGCTGGCACTGTGGCACAGTAATGATGGATTGACACTCTGTGACAGAGCTGATAGATTGACACACTATGCTAGTTCTGATGGAGTGACACACTGTGCAGTAGTCCTGATGCAGTAACAATCGTCGGGGAAATATTGATGGTGTGACACACAATGGGGTCGTACTGGGACCGACACACAGTGTGGTAGTGCTGATGGATATACTGCGGGGAGGTACTGATGGAGTGACACACTGCGGAGTAGTACTTATGAACTGACCAAATGTATGGCCGTACTGATGGAGTGACACTCTGTAGGGTAGCCCTGATGGAGTGACAAACCTCGGCGATGTACTGATGGAGTGACACACTGTGGGATAGCACTGACGAAGACACAAAAACATTGGGATAGTGCTGATGGAGTGACACACATTGGGAAATTGCTGATGGATTGACACTCTGTGGTAATACCTTTGGTCTGGCACACGGGGTGGGGTAGTACTGATGGAGTAATATAATGTGTGGTAGCACAGATGGAATGATTCTCTGGGGGTTGTATTGATAGAGTGACACACTGAGGGGGAGAATTAATGGAGGGACACACTGTGGGGTAGTACTGATGGAGTGATACGCTGTGGTACATTTGTAATGGAGTGACATGTTGTGGTGTGGTACTCATGTAGTGTCACGCTGTGGAGTAATACTAATGAAGTGATAACATGTATGGTAGCACTAGTTGAGTGAAACACTTTAGAGTAATCATAATGGAGTGACAGATCTCGCCGTGGTACTGATGGAGTGACACCATGCGGGGTAATACTGATGGAGTGACACACTGTGGGGTATAACTGATGGGGTGACACACTGTGGCGTATTACTGATCGAGTGGCACACTGTGAAGTAGTACTGATGGAGTTAAACAATGTGTAGTAGTGCTGAATGGGTCACACACTGTGGGGTAATACTGATAGAAAGGCACACTGCGGGTTAGTTCTGATGGTGCCACTCTGTGAGGCGCTACTGATGAATCGACTCACTGCGAGGTCGCACTGATGGAGTGACATAATCTGGGGTAGTACTGACGTAATGGCATTCAGAGGTGGAGTACTGATGGAATGACACACTGTGAGGTGGTAAGGATGGATTGACACACTGGGCTGGCACTGATGTTCTAACACATTGTGGGATAATACTGATGCAGTGCCACTGTGCATTAGTACAGATGGAGTAATACACTGCGGGGTAGTACTGATCGAGTGATGCACTGTGTGTAAGTATTGATGTAGTGGCATACTGTGGGATAGCACTGACGGGGAGACACTGTGGCATAGTAATGATGGACTGTCACTCTGTGACAGAGCTGAAGGACTGCCACATTGTGGGGATATACAGATAGAGAGATATACTGGGGAGCCTCGCTGATGGAGTGACACAATTTGTGGTAGCACTGATGGAGTGACACTGTGGAGTAGTACTGGTGGAGTGAAAAACGTCGGGGTAGTATTGGTGGTGTGACACACTGTGGGGTAGCACTGAAGGAGTGGTAGCATGTGAAGTAGTTCTGATGGAGTAACACACTGAGGGGTAGTACTGATGAAGAAACAAAAGCGGTGGGGTAGTACTGATGGAGTGACATACTTTGGGTAATTGTTGATGGATTGGCACTCTGGTAGTACCTTTGGTCTGGCTCATGGGGCGGGGTAGTACTGATGGAGTAATATAATGTGTGGTAGTACAGATGGAATGATTCACTGAGGGTTGTATTGATAGAGTGACACACTGGGGGAGAATTAATGGAGGGATACACTGTGGGGTAGTACTGATGGAGTCACACGCTGTGGTGCATTACTGATGGAGTGACACGTTGTGGTGTAGTACTCATGTAGTGCCCCGCTGTGCAGTAATACTAATGAAGTGTTAAAATGTATGGTAGCACTAGTGGAGTGGAACACTTTAGAGTAGTCATGATGGAGTGACAGACTTCGCCGTGGTACTGATGGGGTGACTCACTGTGGGGTAGCACTGAAACGAATGGTATGTTAGCATTCATAGCAAATGGATTTGAGTATAGGAGCAGGGAGGTGCTACTGCAGTTATACAAGGTATTGGTGAGACCATACCTAGAGTATTGCGTCCAGTTTCGGTCTCCTAATCTGAGGAAGGACATTCTTGCCATAGAGGGAGCACAGAGAATGTTCACCAGACTGATTCCTGGGATGTCGGGACTTTCATATGAAGAAAGACTGGATGGACTCGGCTTGTACTCGCTAGAATTTAGAAGATTGAGGGGTGATCTTATAGAAACTTACAAAATGCTTATGGGGTTGGACAGGCTAGATGCATGAAGATTGTTCCCGATGTTCGGGAAGTCCAGAACAAGGAGTCACAGTTTAAAGATAAAGGGGACATATTTTAGGATTGAGATGAGAAAAAACATTTTTTACACAGAGAGTGTTGAATCTCTGGAATTCTCTGCCACAGAATGTAGTTGAGGCCAGTTCATTGGCTATATTTGAGAGGGAGTGAGATGTGGCCCTTGTGGCTAAAGCGATCAGGGGGTATGGAGAGAAAGCAGGTACAGGATACTGAGTTGGATGATCAGCCATGATCATTATGAATGGCGGTGCAGGCTCGAAGGGCCGAATGGCCTACTCCTGCACCTATTTTTCCATGTTTCTATGTTTCTATGATGGAGTGACACACTGTGGGGTAGTACTGATGGACTGGCACAATCTGGGCTAGTACTTAGAGTGACAGATTTTCATATCGTTTCAAGGATTCTTTCCTTGTTGTGAGTGGGGGAATGGGGATAGAGAGAAGTGTTGCGGGGTATGTAAGATACTCTGGTGCGAGCCTGATCTATGGTGGAGGAGGGGAACCCCCGTTCCCTGAAGAATGAAGACATTTCAGATGCCCTGGCGTGGAAGGCCTCATCCTGGGAACAGATGCTGCGTAGACGTAGGAATTGGGAGTAAAAGATGGAGTCCTTACAGGAAGCAAGGGTGGGAATAAGTGTAGTCCAGATAGCCATGGGAGTGAGTCAGTAGGTCAGTCAGTAGGGAGTCAGATAATTGTAACTGTGTACTTCGATTTAATACTTAAAAAAAGGAGAGCAGTGTAATGTATTCATGCATATTCATGTACATGCTAATGAGTTTGTGTTATATATAAGACGGGGATGATGGGTAATGAATCTCTCTTGTGATCCATCCAGCCTGCGTGTAAGCTGTTATTCATTCTTCTGTCCGGAATATAACAATTAGTACGGGTGTCAGGGGTTATGGGGAGAAGGCAGGAGAATGGGATTGAGAGGGAAGGATAGATCAGCTACGATGACTGGTGGTGTGGATTTGATGGGCCGAATGGCATAATTGTACTCGGAGAATTTATGAACATTACGTAGACTAATCTAAATGGTTAGATTCCATGGAGACCAAGATGAGCGAGTCATTTTTATTCACAATTGGCTTGGAAGGAGGGGTCAAAGGGAAGGTTACATTTCATAGAAACATAGATACATATAAAATAAGTGCAGGAGTAGGCCATTCAGCACTTCTAGCCAGCACCGCCATTCAATATATTCTTGGCTGATCACCCAAAATCAGTACCACGTTCCCTTGATTCCGTAGCCCTATATCTAACTCTCGCTTGAAAACATCCAGTGAATTAGCTTCCACTGCCTTAGGTGGCAGATAATTCCACAAGTTCACAACTCTCTGGGTGAAAAAACGTTTTTCCACATCTCATTCCTAAATAGCCTACCACTTATTCTTAAACTTTGATCCCAGGTTCAGGGTTTCCCCAAAATCGGGAACATTTTTCCTGCATAATTTCTGGAAATGTTTGCCATAGAAAGCTGTGAAGTCCGTCAATGTGTATTTTTAAGGCGGAGATTGATGGACTCTTGATTAATATGGTTTACAGGCGTTGTGAAGAGAAGACGGGGTTATAGGGTTGAGGGGGAAAGGTCAGCCACGGCGCAGGAGACTTGATGGTCAGAACGGCATAATCCTGCTGCTATAACATGAATTTATATGACTTGATTTGACTATATATGGCTTGATTTGACTATATAACATGACTTGTGAACATCTATTGATAAGAATGGATGGGAGGGTTATGGGCGAAAAACGTGTAAATCGGTTCGGCCCAATATGGCAACTTTGGCGGCATGGGCAAAATGGGCCGGACGGACCGTTTTCGTGATGTATGGTGTTAGAGAAAACATTAAACATACCACAGCGACCAGAAACAATAGGTAGCAAAGTGAAAAGTAAAAGTGGCAGGCAGACAAATCCAGGGCAAAAATCAAAAAGGGCCACTTTTCAACATAATTGTATAATGGGGAAGAGCGTTGTAATAACAAGCCTGAAGGCTTTGTGTCTCAATGCAAGGAGCATTCGTAATAAGGTGGATGAGTTGAATGTGTAGATAGCTATTAATGATTGTGATCTAAGGTACATAAATATGCTGGAGAAACTCAGCGGGTGCAGCAGAATCTATGGAGCGAAGGAAATAGGTGACGTTTCGGGCCGAAACCCTTCTTCAGACAGATATGGGGGGGGGGGGGGGGGGAGAGAAGGAAGGAAAAAGGGAGGAGGAGGAGCCCGGGGGATGGGAGGAGACAGCTCAAGGGTTAAGGAAGGGGAGGTGACAGCAATGGCTAGCAAAATTGGGAGAATTCAATGTTCATCAGAGAGGACTGTGCAATCAGAGAGGACTGTGCAATCAGAGAGGACTGTGCAATCAGAGAGGACTGTGCAATCAGAGAGGACTGTGCAATCAGAGAGGACTGTGCTAAGCGTCGAGGTGTGACTCCGCCCAGGACAGGAAGGCTCTGCAGGAACGGAAGGGACGTCACGACCGCGGTGCCACAGGTGAGGCCCGGGCTGTCGACGAGGGAGAACGGACGGAGCCGCGGCTCGAGAGGCTAACAGAGGCTAAGAGGTTTGCCACGCACTGCAAGGGAGCAGTGGACCAGACAGGAAGAGCGGACGGAATTACCACTAGACAGCCAAACCAGTAGGTAATTTACGGCTGGGGTGAGTACTTTCCCATTTATAGGAGGTAGAAATATATAAATAAGGGGTGTATCAATACAGTATCCGGGTAGGGGATTCTTAAATAGGACCAGTTAGTTACTTATATAAGATGGGCGGCCAGGAGATGTGCCAATACTGTGAGATGTGGGAATTTGTCGACACCATTGATGTAGATGATCCCTACAGCTGCAGTAAGTGTTTGAGGCTAGCGGAACTCGAGCTCCGCATTGATGAGCTGGAGACCCAACTTCATACGCTGCGGTACATCAGGGAGGGGGAGTGTTACCTGGATGTTTTGTGCCAGGGGATGGTCACACCGACTAGTTTAATTAATTCAGTAGTTAGTGAGCAAGGAAAGGAAGGTGTGGCCATAAGCGAGGCAGGTAGGGGGAACCAGGAGGAGATGCGGCAGGAGGCACAGCCCTTGTCCCTGACAAGCATGACCGAGGCTCTTACTCAATGTGAGGACGGGATCAGGGGCTGTGGGAGGGATGAGCAACCTGGCTGCAGCACCGTGGATCAGGGGGCCATTCAAGAGGGGGGAGTTAGAAATGCAGTTGTAATAGGGGATAGTATTATTCGGGGGGTAGATAAGGTTCTCTGCGGCCAGCAGAACATGTCCCGAAGGCTGTGTTGCCTACCCGGTGCTAGGGTTAAGGATATCTCTGCGATGCTGGAGAGAAATTTGCAGAGGGAGGGGGAGGATCCAGTGGTCGTGGTCCATGTGGGGACCAATGACATAGGAAGGACGAGGAAGGAGGATCTGCTAAAGGAGTTTGTGCAGTTAGGGAATAAATTAAAAAGCAGAACCTCGAGGGTACTGATCTCCGGATTGCTACCTGAGCCACGGGCCAAATCGGCGAGGGTACGTAAAATTAAAAAGCTAAATGCGTGGCTCAAAGACTGGTGTGGGAAAAATGGGTTTGGTTTCTTGGGCCACTGGCACCAGTACTGGGACAGGGGGGATCTGTTCTGTAAGGACGGACTTCACCTGAACGGTGCTGGGACTGGGGTCCTGGCAAATCATATAACTAGGGCAGTAGAGAGGTCTTTAAACTAAGTAGCGGGGGGGAGGTATCAAGGGGGGTAATAACGGCAGGGGTAGAGGAAATAGAGCAGGGTATCAGTGGGGAAACGGAAAATCAAAATGTGACAGGAGGATCCAGAATGTGTGAAGATAAAGCTCTAGATGTAAAAGGGGCAAAAACAGAAAGGAAGGGTAGTAAAAATCATCTGAAAGTGCTTTATCTAAATGCACGGAGTATTCGAAATAAGATAAATGAATTAACGGTGCAATTAAATATATATAGTTATGATATCGTGGCCATTACGGAGACATGGCTGCAAGGGGATCAGGACTGGGAGTTAAATATAGAGGGGTACTCGACAATTAGAAAAGATAGACAGGAAAGAAAGCGAGGAGGGGTGGCCCTTTTAATAAGGGAGGGAATAACGGCAATAGAGAGGAAGGATATTGCGTTGAAGGATCAGGATAGTGAAACAGCTTGGGTACAGATAGAGAATAACAAGGGGAAAAAAACACTAGTGGGTGTAATTTATAGACCTCCAAATAGTTGTGACGCTGTTAGTCAGAACATAAATCTGCAAATAGTTGACGCATGTAAAAAGGGAACTGCTGTAATCATGGGGGACTTCAATTTTCATATTAATTGGGCAAACCAAACTGGGCATGGTAGACTAGAGAAAGAGTTTATAGAATGTATTAGCGACGGGTTCTTAGAACAGTATGTCACAGAACCGACAAGGGGGGAGGCAATCTTGGATCTGGTCCTGTGTAATGAAGTAGGATTAATTAAAAATGTCATAGTTAGGGACTCGTTGGGAACAAGTGACCACAATATGGTCGAATTCCATATTCAAATAGAAGGGGAGCAGGTTGAAACTCAGGCTAGGGTACTTAGTCTAAATAAGGGGGATTATGAAGGTATGAGGACTGAGCTGATCAAAGTTGACTGGGATAGCAGACTCAAGAATAAGACGGTACATGAGCAGTGGTGTACGTTTAAGGATCTACTGTATAACCTTCAAGAAAAATGTATTCCTATGAAGAAAAAAAGGGGTAAGGGTAAGAACAGTCAGCCATGGCTCAGTAAAACTATAAAGGATAGTATTCGGCTGAAGGCAAGGGCATATAAGGTAGCCAGAGATAGTGGGAGGGTAGAGGATTGGGAAGCATTTAAAGGTCAACAAAAAATAACTAAGAGATTAATTAAGACGGGGAAAATAGACTATGAAAGGAATTTAGCGAACAACATAAAAACTAATAGTAAGAGTTTTTATAGCTATATAAAAAGAAAAAGGGTGGCTAAGGTGAACGTTGGTCCATTGGAGGGTGAGACTGGAGAGTTGTTGGTGGGGAACATGGAAATGGCAAAGGCATTAAATGAGTATTTTGTATCAGTCTTCACCATAGAAGACACAAAAAATATTCCAACGCTGGATAAACAGGGGGCGGTAGGAATGGAGGAGCTAAATACTATTAAGATCACCAAGGAGGTGGTATTAGGGAAATTAATGAGACTGAAGGAGGATAAATCCCCTGGGCCTGATGGATTACATCCAAGGGTCTTGAGGGAGATAGCGGTGGGGATTGTGGATGCATTGGTGATAATTTTCCAAAACTCCCTGGAGACAGGAACGGTCCCAGTGGATTGGAAAATGGCCAATGTAACACCTATATTTAAAAAAGGAAGTAAACAGAAGGCGGGTAACTATAGACCGGTTAGTCTAACATCGGTGGTGGGTAAAATGTTAGAGACAATTATTAAAGAAACACTAACGGGGCACTTGGATAAACATGACTTCATCGGACAGAACCAGCATGGTTTTGTGAAGGGGAAGTCCTGTTTAACGAATCTGCTCGAATTCTTTGAGGAAGTAGCAACCCGGGTGGATAAAGGGGAACCGGTGGATGTGGTATACTTGGACTTCCAAAAGGCTTTTGACAAGGTGCCACATAAGAGACTTTTGCTAAAAATAAAAAATTATGGGATTGGGGGTAATATATTAGCATGGGTAGAGGATTGGCTAACAAATAGGAAGCAGAGAGTGGGGATAAATGGTTCATACTCGGGATGGCAACCGGTAACTAGCGGGGTTCCGCAAGGGTCGGTGCTGGGACCCCAGTTGTTCACAATTTATATAAATGATTTGGAGGAGGGAACCAAGTGTAATATATCAAAATTTGCGGACGATACAAAAATGGGAGGAAAAGTAGGGGATGAGGAGGATAGGAAGAGTCTGCAAAAGGATATAGATAAGTTAGGTGAGTGGGCAACAACTTGGCAGATGAAATTTAATACTAATAAATGTGAAGTCATTCACTTTGGGGAAAAAAATGATAGGGCAAGTTATTTTCTAAATGAGGAGGAGCTGCGTTGTAATGCAACGCAAAGGGATCTAGGGGTAGTAGTACATGAATCACTAAAAGTTAGTATGCAGGTGCAGCAAGCAATCAGGAAGGCCAATGGAGTTTTGGCCTTTATTGCTAGGGGGATTGAGTATAAAAACACGGAGGTCTTGCTGCAGCTGTACACAGTATTAGTGAGACCACATTTGGAATACTGTGTACAGTTCTGGGGTCCATACTTAAGAAAGGATGTACTAGCCCTGGAGGCAGTGCAGCGAAGGTTTACAAGATTAATTCCTGCAATGAGGGGATTGACATATGAGGAAAGGTTAAGTAGGCTGGAACTCTACTCTTTGGAGTTTAGAAGAATGAGAGGCGATCTCATTGAAACGTATAAGATCGTGAGGGGCCTTGATCGGGTGGATGCACCGAGGATGTTCCCAATGATCGGGGAAACTAGAACTAGGGGACATAGTTGCGTCATCAATCATTCCCTCTCCTCCCACATCATACATCGCATGTACATTTAAATTAGGTTCTTTGTCATGAGGGGCGTAAAGTTAATATTCATTTAACTGATTAAGCATGCGCAGTATCTGTGCCCTAACCTACTTAATTGCCTTTGACCTAAAGAATAGCTGCTGTGTTGTCAGCTACATTCCTTACCTCATCTTGTTATTCTACAATGTTATCAACAGCTCTGAAGGTCTGACTGTTTGTTCGAATCACAAGGTTGGTGTTTCCAGTTACTTGGCCCATCACAAGGTCGGTGACTACAACCGTTCGGCCCCTCACAATGGTGGTGGTTTAATCATCTTATCCCTCACACAGGGGAGCCTTTTTCTGCTTGTGTTTTACAGGCAGAGAAAAAGGCTCTGGAACAAAACTGTCCCCCGTTCAAGGAGGAACGGTTTCCGGCGGGGAGGGGGGCAGCAACAGGCGGTAGGAGCGTTCACCCAGTGTTCCGCTATTCCCCGACACCGTTTCGAGCCCAGCCCGCGAGTACCTGAGCAGTGGGCTGGATGCATAGCCACCCAAAGAGGCATCCGGCAGGTGTTCCGGATTTCGGACGGGACGTCTCTCCACCCGCACGAGAGGAGAGAGAGCCACCTGGGCCGCTGGAGCGCCTCTCAGAGCAGGTGCCTGCAAGACGCGCTGTTTGAGGGACGCTCTCGCTTCTACAAGGCACAAAAGCTCTAGAATAACAGGCTGTAGGAACAATTACCGGGCGCACCGCTATCCCCATCAACGCGCCGAGCCCAGTCCCGCTAGTGCCTGAGCTGCAGGCTTGATGTTTAGCCATCCGAAGAGGCATCCGGCCGGTGGCTTCCGACTTGTCGGAGGGGACGTCTCTCCACCCGCATGGGAGAGAGACAGCCGCCCGAGCCGCTGGAGCAACTCCTGGAGCAAGCGCTCCTGCGAGACACGCTACGTGAGGGGCAGTCTAGCTGGAGGGTTCAGGCATACCCTCCACAGTGCCTAGTCACTGCCCATCGCTTCCTCCTTAGTGTGGTTAGCTTTGGGGTGACCAGTGGCTGTGCTGGTCATGAAGAGGGGTCATTGGCTGAACAACATCGGGAGTATGCTTGAGGTACAGGATCAGGAAGAGCTGCTGGGTGTGGCCGCTATGTGGCTCCACCACTAGCGAGATGGCTTTTCAGTCTCAACTGATGGCCAGCTTACTACCTGTTCTTTCAAAAATCTCCAAGACAGGTAGTCATGAGGCGTTGGATTTCATCACGCTTCCCCTAAATTGTATTTACTCAAAGTGGCCACCATTACTGGAGGGTACATAGAGCATCGCTTTAAAAAAGCCAAAATATCAAAAAATGAATTTGATATCCGTGACGTGGGCTATGATTTTCGCATTCTCTTTCCAGAGGGTCACGGTCGTATGGCAAAACACCTGACCTACTGTTCGCAGTGCTCCGCAACTTCTCAGAAAGTTACAAAACCTGCCCTCAAAGAACGCCGACCTCACAAAAACTGGACGAAGTGTCCAACATATCGGCGCCAGAGGGTAGGGTCTGGAATGAGCACCACACGTAAACCAGTCAGCAGTACCTCTAACGCGTCCACCAGGAGGGTCCTCCTCATGGTACTGGTGAAAGCTCGGGGCCTGCATGCCAAACCCGTAAGCCTTTCAGGGCAAGGCCCAGAGCAGGCCCCATGGAAAATACGCCACCCCCCAACACCATCACCACGTCAGACAACGTGCAAGACTCGTTGGACCGGCAGGAAACTGAAGAATACCCATAACCATGAAGGTAGGTGGGTCTGGTTCCTACCAACGTATAGAAAACAGGGGCTTAATACGAACAGGGGGGAGATTACACCTGTTTTAAGAAACACGGGAGTCCATCACAAGTCATCAGTATATACTCAATGGCTTTAGTGGATACAAAATACAATTCATACTAGAAGAATTGCCACCAGTTCAACATTTACCCCAGAGGGTATTTTCCCTCTCCGTTAAAGAAACGAGAGGGACAAGCTTTACTGGTGAGACTAATTACAAAGGGTATCATGGGAAACATGAACCCTTGGAATTCGTATCAAATATTCGTCACTAAACCGAAAAGGATGGTGAATGTCGCATTATCATTGACTTAACGTCACTAAATATGGTTGTTAAGTATATACATTTCAAAATGGAAACGGTTGTTACTGCCAAACATCTAATTTCCAAAGTATACTTCATGGCAAGCATTGATCTTAAAGATGTTTACTATTTTAGTACCATTCACAAGGATCATCGCAGATACCTGAAATTTACCTGGGTGGGGCAGCTATGGCAATTTAAAGCGTTACCCAATGGGAAAATAGGCAAGACCACGGAATTGACTATGTTAGCTGTATCAGCTACCAAACAGTTATTCGAAACCCTGGTATTGTCTTACATCCAGATAAATCTAAGTTGAAGCCATCCACAATCATGGACTACTTGGGCTTCACAATTAATTCAGTCTACGTGACTGTAACTTTGCCAAGAGACTCCCAACTATTCGACAAGTAACAGAGTAATTGGGAATATGGTAGCAGCATTTCCGGCTACACAATTCAGACCTTTGCACTGTCAAAACTTACAAAGAGCAAAGGTACAGGCACCAAAACGACATACAGGTCATTATGATCGTGTCATGAAGCCACCCACTGAAGTAATATCATAACTACAGTGGTGGGCAAAAAATGATTAGCATAATTTAAACCTATTATCATCACTAACAAATAGTAGATGGACTAACCCAGAATCATCGCTACCACTTACACTGGGCATTAATTATCTATATATGTTGGGTGACTTTTATGGTTTAAAAGCATATGCACACATATGCATCACTTGCATGTACGGTTACAAATAGATACTACTACGGTGGTAGCCTACATTATCCATATGGGCGGCATAACATCGGTATCATGCGACAAGTTGGTCAACACAATTAGGCAATGGTGTGTCGAAAGACATATGTGGCTGTCAGTAACTTACCTGCCAGATAAGCTAAATACAATGGCAGACACCAGGTCACGTACATTTAATGACAATGGATGTTAAACCCCAAATAGTTTGCAAAAGTTATTATGCAATATGGCACGCCAGATATCGATTTATTTGCATCAAGGCTAAATGACCAGGTACCTATGTGTGTCGCTTGGGAACCAGACCATGAGGCAGCAGCGGTAGATGCGTTCGCACTGGATTGGGGAAATTCTTCTTCTATGCATTTCCTCCCTTCTGCCTCATCAGTTGGGGACTACGCACAATACAAATGGACTCTGCTTCAGGTATTTTGATAGTACCCGACTGGCCTACACAGCGATGGTTCCCAAAACTCCATGACATGGTTGTTGAAACTCCGATGGTATCCCCAGTCACCCAGGGTTATTAACACCCAGTGTCGGGCACAAGCCACCCGTGCCATGAGAATCAAACTCCTGGGTTGCAGATTCTGCACGCACCACTTCTGGGACTGGGATTATCAGAACAAACCATCGACACCATGTCAGCATCCCTTCGAACATCCACTAAAAACAGCACTTGTCCAGCATCAAGAAATGGGAGAAGTACTGCTTAGATAAAGGGACCACCTACTCAACCGCTACAGTTACCAACGTACTGAAATTCCTGGCGAACCTTCACCACGACGAAGGACTCAGCTACAGAGCCATCAACACGGCTAGAAGTGCCATGCCTGTCTATTTAAACCAGCTCCAGGACAACAGGCCATGGGATCCCACCCGCTGGTGGTCAAACTACTGAAGGGTATTTACAACTCTAACCCCCTAGACCAAGGTACACCCATACATGGGATGTCAGTGTGGTCCTGACATACCTCGGGATGGCCACCAGCCAGACCCCTTAACCTGGAACAATCTATGCTCAAAACACTCATGTTGATGGCACTTGTATCTGCACAGAGGGTCCAGTCACTACACTTATTGCGACTGGACACCATGCTCACAGCTCCAGACCAGATCTCTGTCGTTATCCAGGGAATGATGAAACAGAGCAGATCAGGAACACCTAATCCAGTCGTGGAATTCCGGGCTTACCCGCCAGAAACACGGTTATGTGCCATGACACTACTTTCCTACACAGACACAACCAAAATATTCGAGGGAGCTGAAAAGCCTTGTGGGTCAGTCATAAAAAAACTTATGGTCGGGTGACGAGCCAAACCATTTCGAGATGGCTCAAGAAGGTGCTAAAAGCTGCTGGGATAAAAACTAACATGTACAAATCTCATTCCACCAGGGCAGCATCCACGTCGACGGCTAAAAGAATGGACGTGCCTATAAGCCACATCCTGGCTAGAGCAGGATGGTGGGGGGAAAGACCGTTCAGAAAATTATATAATAAGCCGTTGGCAAAACCTGTTTTATTTGCAGGAAAGATTTTACAGACTGCAAATATTTAATTTAAGCCCAGGGGAGCAATTTAATTTATTTGTTGTTATTGTTAAAAAATACCATTGTGTTTTTCTACAAACAGATTCATTGGTTGATTACGATAACACACTTCCTCCGTCAAATACTTCGGCAGTGATGTAGTAATAACTGTTACACGGTTTGAAATCACAGAGCTTTGAAATCTTCACGGAATCACTCACGTGACTCCGAAGTAAAATAGTAAGATTAAACGAGAATTTACCAGTTTGAAGTTTGATCTGTATTTTATGAGGAGTTACGATGAGGGATTACGTGCCATCCGCTCCCACCCTCAATAATATGGGTCAAATTCATAAACTGAAGTCTCCTTGTCTTTACTATGTTTACTTCAATAACTGTGTCTATCTGTGATTCCACATCGCTGCTTTTAAGTAATACGCGCATGCGTGCTGAGCGGGTTCTTCACGTAATCCCTCATCGTAACTCCTCATAAAATACAGATCAAACTTCAAACTGGTAAATTCTCGTTTAATCTTTCTATTTCTGTTGACGGTTTTCTAGTTCCCGGTCGAAATCGCATTATATTAATTCAACCTCGCAATGCACAGAAATGTGACCCCGTAAATTATGAAACAAATTATATCCCATTATTCTGGAAACAGTTGTTGCAGAAGAACGACCTGGATTTAACGCTGTGTGCTGTATATCAGGATACGATGTTTTACGCCCAAAGAGATTGTCTTGTTATTAAAAAAGCATTA
The DNA here is from genome assembly GCF_010909765.2 of Amblyraja radiata. Classification (NCBI taxonomy): domain Eukaryota; kingdom Metazoa; phylum Chordata; class Chondrichthyes; order Rajiformes; family Rajidae; genus Amblyraja; species Amblyraja radiata. The sequence goes on along the minus strand of NW_022630151.1, from coordinate 2,201,204 downwards.
AAAAATCATCGCTCGCTCCATTCGCACTCACATCTCTGACAGTTTTTCGATTAGTAAGGGCGACAGGGGAAATGGGGAGAAGACGGGAGAATGTTTCCACCATAAGCGAGTTCGCTATTCCAAAAAACGCAAGGGAACATGGGATCATGCAAAGGTCAAAGGCTATCCATAAAAATCGACCGAATCGCTGTAGGATCAGTGAGTATAGCTTTTTCGCGTTTGCGTTTGTCAGAGGCCGTATAGAGGGGGCAGATACTAGTTGGAGACGGGGACGGGGGGTTGGAGACAGTGAGAGGGGGGTTTCGAGGAGGAGGAGAGACCGAGAGACGTGGGTGGGAAAGGAGAGACAGGAAGACGGGGGGTGGAGGAGTGGGGAGGTAGAGACCGGGGGGGGGGGGGGGAGGACCGCCGTGGGGGATGACTGGACCGGCTATCGGCAGCTGCACACGTAGAACCGCGACTCATCCGCAGACAGGATCGAACGCGTGTCCCCGGCGTCCCCCCCCCAAAGGAGTGTCCTTTTGTCAGCCCTGGGGACAGCCGGAGACGGCCGGACCAACGGGACACCGGCCCTCAGGCCCACCGCCAGCGCCGAGAAGCGTTAACCCCAGCTCACCGGCGCCTCTCAATAGACAATAGGTGCAGGAGTAGGCCATTCGGCCCTTCGAACCAGCACCGCAATTCAATGTGATCATTGTTGATCATCCCCAATCAGTACCCCGTTCCTGCCTTCTCCCCATATCCCGCGACTCCGCTATTTTTAAGAGCCCTATCTAGCTCTCTCTCCAACGCATCCAGAGAACCGGCCTCCGCCCCCCTCTGAGGCAGAGAATTCCACAGACCGCCACTCTCTGTGAGGAAAAGTGTTTCCTCGTCTCCGTTCTAAATGGCTTTCTCCTTATTCTTAAGTGTTAATGCATGGGGATCGCTAGTCAGTGCGGACTCGTTGGGCCGAAGTGCCTGTATCTCTAACTAAACTAAACTATACTCAGCTTGCGGTCCTGTGGTGAATGCAACTGCAGGACGTTGTGCAACAAATCACATTACAAAAGGCTCTGTGTCTCAACGTTTCACTAATCATACAAAATAATTCAATTTTATCCATTAAAATTCGAAGCTAATCCTGACGCATGTGTTGTATTGTACAAAAACTGTAATTTTGCCCTTAATTCAGAGAAAAATCCTTCATCCATCTCCCGCCGGGCCGACCGATAACCCGGACCAATAACACCAGCGGCCCCAGGTCCACAGCCAGCACGGACAACCCACAGGTCCACAGCCAGCGCGGTGAAAAAGCGCCAACTACAGGCCAGCCCCGCTCCAACTCCAGAGGAACCGCTCCCCGATGAGTCGCTACGGCGCCAAGTGCCAGTTTGCCCACGGCCTGGCCGAGCTGCGCTCCATCAGCCGCAAGACGTACGTTGCACGCCGCCGGCTTCTGCCCCAACGGTACTCGCTGGCTTCATCTACAACCCCGGCCTTGCCTGCGCCAGAGCGCTAGCCTGGCGCTGTTCTGGGCTAGGTCGGGGCTGAAGGTCTCGGGCGGCCTGCAGCCCCGAACTGGAGTTGGAGCTTGCCCAGGAGCTGGGCTTGGTGCTGGGCATGGGAGGGGGAGGAGGTTACTGCTGCCTCCAGCATCACCATCACCAACAGCACCAGCTGCTCCAGAGAGCACCCGGCCTGCCCATGGCCGGCAGGAGCCTGTCCGCAGACGATCACTCCGACCAGGACGACTCCAGCAGCAGCGGCTCCGATTCGTATGCGAGCTGGGCCGGCGGCTGCCCATCTTCAGCAGGATCACCGTGTAGGACTGAGGGGAAGGTGTGGAGGTGGATGGCTGCCGGTCAACACGGCGGGAGATGGATGAAGGATTTTTCTTGGAATTAAGGGCAAAATTACAAAATTACAAATGGTCGATCAGGAGCCAGCGGCTGCATGTCCGGGGTCGCCTCGTCAGCCCAGGGCTACCCGCAGGGCCACCCCGGACACCTCAGGACCGGGCCGGCACTCCCGGGAGGGTATGAGGTTGGCCCAGCAGAAATTCAACAGCGCCCGAACCGACGGAGAGCCGGGCCCGACCTCGACCACGGAGGAAACGCAAGCCTACACACAACGCAGCACCACCCTTTCCGAGACTGTGACATATGACCTGGGCATGCGCAGTCGGAATATCGAACTCGCTTATTGGGAGAGTCTATGTCCAGAGGCCGCAGCCTCACAGAGAAGGACGTATCTTTAGAGAGATGAGGAGGAATTGCTTTGTTCAGAGGGCGGCGAATCTATGGAATTTATTGCCACCAACAGCTGTGGAGGCCAACTCAATGGATATTTTTATGGCGGGGAAATTAGTACGGGTCTCAGGGGTTATGTGACGAAGTCAAGAGGATGGGGTTAAGAGGGAAAGATAGATCAGGCATGAATGAATGACGGAGTAAAATTGATGGGCCAAATGGAATAATTCTGCTCCGACAACATATGAACCCTTACACACACACACACACACACACACACACACACACACACACACACACACACACACACACACACACACACACACACACACACACACACACACACACACACACACACACACACACGCGCGCACGCGCGCACACCCACACACACACACACACACACACACACACACACACACACACACACACACACACACACACACACACACACACACACACACACACACATACCTCTCCCTCTTTCTCTCTCTGCCACGATGCCCCTCTCTGCCAGGTGCTACCCTGGGAGGAGGTAGTTCGGTGGAAGGGAAAAGCGGGGGACGGGGTGGAGGCATGTTATAATCACGGCATCAGAACGGCTTTTGGCAATGTTACCCCAATAACGCAAGTGTTTTATTTTAATTATCGGCCTTGGGGTGGCATTTGAGCTATTTTTAATTGCATTTTATCGGACTTTATCTTGCACTAATCGCTATAATCTTCATCCTGTATATTTATGGGGCTTTTTCACGGGGCGAGTTGACGCAAGATGTCACCAGAGTGAAGTGGTCGTGGTCCAGCACGCGTTTCTCACGATATAACGGGGGGTAGATAAAGAGTTCCCACGGTACTCGGCATTTCTGTTATTTGTGCGATTGACTTGTCCGTCTCCCGAGCTTTCCCGTTAATCTTGAATGAACATCGTGACCTGTAGTGTTGTTAATCACGTGGCACAAATGATGTTACTTTGTTTTCACACACTATATTGGGTTTTTTCACACACTATATTCCTCCCTTGGTTGAATTGGCTCATTTGGAGACATGCCTATACTAAGTATTTTCGAGTACAGGATGGTGGTTGTTTTCATTGACGCGCTGTGTGCAGCAGCCCACTATGTGCGAGAACGCTTGCGTGAAGGCAGAAGGGTGAGATTAATTAAAAAGAGAATTAAGAGGAAGTCTCACTGGGTGAAGCCCATCTTTCAACGGAGACGTCAATTTGGACAATATGATCAGCTGCTTAATGTGCTGTGCGAAGAGGATAACAGTGCATTCACAAACTTTGTCAGAATTTCACCCGAGCGCTTTAATGAGCTGAAGAATAATCTGGGTTTTTTTAGACAAATGTTGTTTGGTGTGATGCACCTTCTCTCAATATGTGCAAGGTCGTATTTTTATTGTGTCAAATAGGAATAAAGACTTTGTCTCACATTGACCGTGATGGTTGTCTTATTTTATTATCTACTGAGAGGTGAAACTTTCAAACATTTAACCAGTCAGTAGACAGACAATAAATAGTACCAATCGAGCCATAAATGGTGTATACAAGGTGAAGGGAACAACGCTGTGTGCAAGATAATGTTTACAATCATGCGAGGAATCGATCGGGTAGATGCACAGTCTCTTGCCCAGAGTAGGCGAATCGAGGACCAGATTACATAGGTTTAAGGTGAAGGGGAAATGATTTAATATGGATTTGATTAAATACTGTCAGTAGTAAACCCGATCAAAAACAACATCAGGACGTCTATTAAACACCAGCGATCCCAGTAAACACCCAGCCGAGACTTATTACAGGTTTAGTGGAAAGACACAAAGCGCTAGAGCAACTCAGCGGGTCAGGCAGCATCGCTAGACAACATGGATAGATGATGTTTCGGGTCTGGACTCTTCTTCAGCGCTGAGTTACTCCCGCATATTGGGTCTTTCCAATGCAGATTAGCGTCTGCGATTCTTTGCTCCTGCATTACGGGGTCTATCTCGATTCCCGATAAAGTCTAAAACCCATCCTCCAGAGTTCTCAGCCCAGGGCGCCCATAAACAAGCCCTTAACTCCACACTGGGGACAGAGGCTGAGAGGTGTACAAACCATGAGACGAACAGGCAGGGAAATAGACAGAGTCCAGGGTAATATATGTCCTTTGCCCACAGAGGGGATTCGAGGACCAGAGGGCATAGGTTCAAGGTGAGGGGGGAAGATCTAACAGGAATCTGAGTGAGGGGTAACATTTTCGCACAAAGGGTGGTGGGTGTATGGAACAAGCTGCCAGAGGAGGTAGTTGAAGCTGGGTCCATCCCTACATTTAAGAAACATTTAGACAGGTACATGGATAAGACAGGTTGGGAGGGATATGGACCAGACGCAGGCAGATGGGACTAGATTCGATGGGACATTTTGGCAGGTATGGGCAAGTTGAGCCGAAGGGCCGGTTTCCACACTGTAACTCGATAAAGCCAGTGAGTATACGGTCTAAGATAGTCTCAGGGTCTCGCATGGGGTAGGTAGTAGTTCAGGAATGCTCTGTGGTTGGTGTTAGGATGGTTCAGTTACATAAGTGCTCAAATGTAGGCACCGTTTTCGCAGTGGAAGCTCAGAGACTGTGCAGCGGGCGATTGTCGTGTTGGCTGGGACTCCTGTTATCTATGCAGGGGATTGACCTCAGTCTGAAGATGGCTCTCGACCCGAAACGCCACCCGTTCCTTCTATCCAGATTTGCTGCCTGTCCGACTGAGTTGCTCCAAGCTACTGGTGTCTATCTTCAAAGGACTGACCACCGGGCTGGATGTCGGGGCTGGCGTGTTGCGTTTCACAGACCGAACTGTCCAATTAATGGTAACAGATGGGCACTGAGGGAAGCCCCCCCTCTCTGTTTATCTGCCCTTTCTTTAGCGTTTGTGCCTCTATGCGAGTATCTCGCGAGCCATCCCAGACTGCCCATTTCTGCTCCCCCTCGTCTTTAATAACTACATTTCCCTAACAATTACTATCTTTGTTAGTTATAGGAGAAAAATTAGGCCATTCGGTCCATTAAGTCCACTCCGCCATTCAATCGCGGCTGATCTATCTCTCCCTCTCAACCACATTCTCTTGCTTTCTCCCCATAACCTCCTGACAGCCGCACTAATCAGGAATGTATCTATCTCTGCCCCTATTCTTCACCCTTTTGACAGTAGTTTTGTTTTATTGGAGACGCGGGAGACAGCGGATGCTGGAATACTGAGCAAAACACGAAATGCTGGAGGAACTCGGGGAGCCGTTGGTGAGAGGAGGACTTACCTGGAGCTGTGAGTATAAATACAGCGCGGGGTTTGCTTCTACATAGGCCCGGGGAGCCGTTGGTGAGAGGAGGACTTACCTGGAGCTGTGAGTATAAATACAGCGCGGGGTTTGCTTCTACAGAGGCCCGGGGAGCCGTTGGTGAGAGGAGGACTTACCTGGAGCTGTGAGTATAAATACAGCGCGGGGTTTGCTTCTACAGAGGCCCGGGGAGCCGTTGGTGAGAGGAGGACTTACCTGGAGCTGTGAGTATAAATACAGCGCGTGGTTTGCTTCTACAGAGGCCCGGGGAGCCGTTGGTGAGAGGAGGACTTACCTGGAGCTGTGAGTTACCAAAATCTGCAACGTTCCATCTCACTTCCAGAGAAGGATTCTGATTCTGGTGGAAGCCTCTGATTGGTGGAAGAGGACCAGCGGAAGCAGCTGATTGGCTTGTATTGTATTTGTATTGTAATTGTAAGGCTTTATTGTATTTGGATAAGGGGAGAATGAAGGCCAGGGCAGTTTACTGTTCTGGATGTCAGATGTGGGAGGTCATGGAGTCGGAGTGCCCTCCAGATGTGGCTCCTAAGGGACCGTGTCAGGAACCTGGAACAGCAACTCGATGACCTCTGTCTGCTCAGGGAGAGCGAGGAGGTCATAGAAAGGAGTTACAGTGAGGTGGTCACTCCAAGACTACGGGAGACAGAAACATGGGTCACAGTTAGGAAGGGCAACGGGCAGAGGCAGGGACTGGTGAGTACCCCGGTGGCTGTACACCTTGAAAATAAGTACTCATGCTTGAGTAAGGGTGGGGGAGACAGCTTACCTGGGGGCAGCGACAGCGGCCGGGCCTCTGGCACAAAGACCGGTCCGGTTGCTCAGAAGGGTAAGGAAAAGAAGGGGAGGGCAATTGTAATAGGGGACTCTATAGTCAGGGGGTCGGATAGGCGATTCTGTGGACGCAGACAGGAGTCCCGGATGGTAGTTTGCCTCCCTGGTGCCAGGGTCAGGGATGTGTCTGAACGTGTTCAAGAAATCCTGAAATGGGAGGCAGAGGAGCCTGAGGTTGTGGTCCATATAGGTACCAACGACATAGGTAAAAAAAAGAGAAGAGGTCCTGAAAGAAGAATTTAGGGAGTTAGGTAGAGAGTTAAGGAGAAGGACTGGAAAGGTAACAATCTCAGGATTACTGCCTGTGCCACGCGACAGTGAGAGTAGGAATGGAGCGAGGTGGAGGATAAATGCGTGGATGAAGGACTGGTGCAGTGGGTATGGATTCAAGTTTCTGGATCATTGGGACCTCTTTTGGGGAAGGTGCGACCTGTACAGAAAGGACGGGTTGCACTTGAACTCAAGGGGGACCAATATCCTGGCGGGGATATTTGCAAAGGCTACTGGGGAGACTTTAAACTAGTATGGTTGGGGGAAGGGACTCAAATTGGGAAAGCTAGCAGTCAGTGTGTGAAGCAGGGGGCAGAGAATGGTAGCACTCTGACCCAAAATGTAGGGGAGAGAGAAGAAGAAGAAAATAATCAGAGAATAAGAGAGGGTGGGTTTCTTAAATGTGTATATTTTAATGCTAGGAGCATTGTAAGAAAAGTGGATGAACATAGAGCCTGGATTGACACCTGGAAGTATGATGTTGTGGCGATCAGTGAAACATGGTTGCAGAAGGGCTGTGATTGGAAACTAAATATTCCAGGATTTCGTTGCTTCAGGTGTGATAGAATTGGAGGGGCAAGAGGTGGAGGTGTTGCATTGCTTATCATGGAAGATATTACAGCAGTGCTTTGGCAGGATAGATTAGAGGGCTCGTCTAGGGAGGCTATTTGGGTGGAACTGAGAAATGGGAAAGGGGTAGCAACACTTATAGGGATGTATTATAGACCGCCAAATGGTGAGCGAGAATTGGAAGAGCAAATATGTAAGGAGATTGCAGATATTAGTAGTAAGCACAAGGTAGTGATTGTGGGAGATTTCAATTTTCCACACATTGACTGGGAAACACATTCTGTAAATGGGCTGGATGGGTTGGAATTTGTAAAATGTGTGCAGGATAGTTTTTTGCAACAATACGTAGAAGTACCTACTAGAGAAGGGGCGGTACTGGACCTCCTGTTAGGAAATTAGATGGGTCAGGTGGCAGAGGTATGCGTTGGGCAACAGTTCGGGTCCAATGATCACAATACCATTAGTTTCAATATAATTATGGAGAGGGACAAAACTGGACCTAGGGTTGAGATTTTTGATTGGAGAAAGGCTAACTTTGTGGAGATGCGAAAGGATTTAAAAGGAGTAAATTGGGACAGTTTGTTTTATGGGAAAGATGTGGAAGAGAAATGGAGTACATTTAAAGGTGACATTTTAAGAGTACAAAATCTTTATGTCCCTGTTCGGTTGAAAGGAAATCGTAAAAATTGTAAATGGTTTTCAAGGGAAATTGGACACTTGGTTCGGAAAAAGAGGGAGATCTACAATAGTTATAGGCAGCATGGAGTAAATGAGGTGCTTGAGGAGTATAAAGAATGTAAAAAGAATTCTTTATAAATAAGAAATAAATTAGAAAAGCTAAAAGAAGATATGAGGTTGCTTTGGCAAGTAAGGTAAAAGTAAATCCGAAGGGTTTCTACCGCTATATTAATAGCAAAAGGATAACGAGGGATAAAATTGGTCCATTAGAGAGTCAGAGTGGCCAACTATCTGCAGAGCCAAAAGAGATGGGGGAGATATTGAACAGTTTCTTTTCTTCGGTATTCACCAAGGAGAAGGATATTGAATTATGTGAGGTAAGGGAACAAGTAGAGTAGCTATGGAAACTATGAGGATCAAAGAAGAGGAAGTACTGACACTTTTGAGAAATATAAAAGTGGATAAGTCTCCAGGTCCGGACAGGATATTCCCTAGGACATTGAGGGAAGTTAGTGTAGAAATAGCAGGGGCTATGGCAGAAATATTTCAAATGTCATTAGAAACGGGAATAGTGCCGGAGGATTGACGTACTGCGCATGTTGTTCCATTGTTTAAAAAGGGGTCTAAGAGTAAACCTAGCAATTATAGACCTGTTAGTTTGACGTCAGTGGTGGGCAAATTAATGGAAAGAATACTTAGAGATAATATATATAAGCATCTGGATAAACAGGGTCTGATTAGGAACAGTCAACATGGATTTGTGCCTGGAAGGTCATGTTTAACTAATCTTCTTGAATGTTTTGAAGATGTTACTCGGGAAATTGATGAGGGTAAAGCAGTGGATGTTGTGTATATGGACTTCAGTAAGACCTTTGACAAGGTTCCTCATGGAAGGTTGGTTAAGAAGGTTCAATGGTTGGGTATTAATGGTGGAGTAGCAAGATGGCTCCAACAGTGGCTGAATGGGAGATGCCAGAGAGTAATGGTGGATGGTTGTTTGTCAGGTTGGAGGCCAGTGACGAGTGGGGTGCCACAGGGATCTGTGTTGGGTCCACTGTTGTTTGTCATGTACATCAATGATCTGGACGATGGTGTGGTAAATTGGATTAGTAAGTATGCAGATGATACTAAGATAGGTGGGGTTGCGGGTAATGAAGTAGAGTTTCAAAGTCTACAGAGAGATGTATGCCAGTTGGAAGAGTGGGCTGAAAGATGGCAGATGGAGTTTAATGCTGATAAGTGTGAGGTGCTACATCTTGGCAGGACAAATCAAAATAGGACGTACATGGTAAATGGTAGGGAATTGAAGAATGTAGGTGAACAGAGGGATCTGGGAATAACTGTGCACAGTTCCCTGAAAGTGGAATCTCATGTAGATAGGGTGGTAAAAAAAGCTTTTGGTGTGCTGGCCTTTATAAATCAGAGCATTGAGTATAGAAGTTGGGATGTAATGTTAAAATTGTACAAGGCATTGGTGAGGCCAATTCTGGAGTATGGTGTACAATTTTGGTCGCCTAATTATAGGAAGGATGTCAACAAAATAGAGAGAGTACAGAGGAGATTTACTAGAATGTTGCCTGGGTTTCAGCAACTAAGTTACAGAGAAAGGTTGAACAAGTTAGGGCTTTATTCTTTGGAGCGCAGAAGGTTAAGGGGGGACTTGATAGAGGTTTTTAAAATGATGAGAGGGATAGACTGAGTTGACGTGGAAAAGCTTTTCCCACTAAGAGTAGGGAAGATTCAAACAAGGGGACATGACTTGAGAATTAAGGGACTGAAGTTTAGGGGTAACATGAGGGAGAACTTCTTTACTCAGAGAGGGGTAGCTGTGTGGAATGAGCTTCCAGTGAAGGTGGTGGAGGCAGGTTCGTTTTTATCATTTAAAAATAAATTGGATAGTTATATGGATGGGAAAGGAATGGAGGGTTATGGTCTGAGCGCAGGTATATGGGACTAGGGGAGATTATGTGTTCGGCACGGACTAGAAGGGTCGAGATGGCCTGTTTCCGTGCTGTAAATTGTTATATGGTTATATGGTTATTTGTGTTTAAGAAAGAACTGCAGATGCTGGAAAATCGAAGGTACACAATAATGCTGGAGAAACTCAGCGGGTGCAGCAGCATCTATGGAGCGAAGGAAGTAGGCAACGTTTCGGGCCGAAACGTTGCCTATTTCCTTCGTTCCATAGATGCTGCTGCACCCACTGAGTTTCTCCAGCATTTGTGTGTGTGGGTGGGAGTAGGGGGGAGGGGGGGAGAGATAAGGCAGCCTGAAGAAAGGGTCGCCTGTCCATTTCCCTCCGTAGAAGCTGCCTGGCCCCCGGAGTTCCTACAGTCTTAGAAACTGCTTTAGACAAAAAGAGACACAAACTGCTGGAGTAAAATGGCTCAGCAAGTGAGGTACCTGAACACTCAAAAATGAAAAAGAATGAAAATGTGATTATTTCACCTCCCTTCAACTATTTTGTGTTTCAGCATGAGAGGGATTATAACATTAGAGACATTCATCTTGTAGTGATGTGTTAATGAAGAATTGCAGACATCAATCTGATAGTAAAACATATATTTATTTAACAATGAGGTAAAACAAGCACTGACAATCAAACTGCTCAGTTACTCACCGTTCGCAGGAGTTCCCACGGTACCCGCAAGAGTTATTACGAATATCGCATGGATATCGCACTGGCCACTATGTTCATACAATGTTGCAATGCTCAACCACAAGTGTACAAGTCACTCTTGGAGAAATTCAAACGTTCTTGAATTTTCTCCCGAGTGACCAAGTTACACGACTACGTGCCGTTAGCGCCACGGTGGTCCACGGTGGTCCACGAATGCCGTACTGTTATCGCACGAGGTTCCCACGATGTTAAACTCTGGTTCACTCTTGCGTCAAGTCGCCCCGTGAAAAAGCCACTTTACACTGTCGACGGCTTGATTATAATCATGTTTTACATTGTATTTTATGGGATATCAGGCGAAACATGCTTTCCAGTATACCTCGGTAGGGTGGCAATATAAACAGAACTAAACGAAGCGACACTAAACTTAACTGAACTGAACCCAACAAGCTGTGCCGGCTATTCTAGCATTTCGCCAACACTTCCTTTCCAGTATTTTAGCTACTACCACATGCGGCACCCTTTATCCTGTATCTATACACTGTGGGCGGCTTGATTGTAATCGCGTATAGCATTCGTTTTATCGGACAGCACGCAAGAAAAGGTCGTCCACTGTATCTCGGCATGCGTGAAAATAATAAACCAAGCTAGATATACCGGATGTCCTGTCATTCACTATCAGTCTTCCTCCAAACTGGGGGAAGTCCAGAACAAGAGGTCACAGTTTAAGGATAAGGGGGAAATCTTTTAGGACCGAGATGAGAAAAACATTTTTCACACAGAGAGTGGTGAATCTCTGGAATTCTCTGCCACAGAATGTAGTTGAGGCCAGGTCATTGGCTATATTTAAGACGGTGTTAGATGTGGCCCTTGTGGCTAAACGGATCATGGGTACGGAGAGAAGGCAGGTACAGGATACTGAGTTGGATGATCAGCCATAATCAAATTGAATGGCGGTGCAGGTTCGAAGGGCCGAATTACCTACTCCTGCACCTATTTTCTATGTTTCTATGTTTCTAAACTCTTTCCGGTGTTTTGGTACACTTTCCAGACCGGCATCCGTTGTTTAGTTTAGCTTAATTTAGAGATACAGTGCAGAAACAGGCCATTCGCCGACCAGTGATCCCCGCACATTGACAATATTCGACACATACTGGGGACAATTTACAATTTTACCAAATCCAATAACCTACAAACCTGCACACCTATGGATTGTGGTAGGAGATCAAAGCACCCGAAGAAAACCCACGCTGGTCACGCGGTGAACGTACACACTCCGTACAGACAAGCATCTGTAGTCAGCATCCAAGGTCTCTGGCGATGTAAGGCAGCAACACCGCTGCGTCACTGCAACGATTGGCTGAAGCAAGCCAGTAGTGTCCGGGAAGACGTCAGTCCCTCGGGGTCAGTGTCGCGGGCGGTCCACGCTTGGGCACTGAGAGGAACATCAGCAACCGGCAGACGAGAAAGGTGACAACCTCATACAGCTGCTCCCTGAATTGGCCTGAGTCAGGGCGTAAATACAGGTGTTGCTGCAAGAGTTGACATACATCAGCATGGCTCCCACCTGGCTAACTTTGAGGTTGGGCGTCATCTCCAGAAGGATCTCCTGGTAAACAAAGTCCACTACTCTGGGAATCCACAGGACCACGAAGCTGCCCGAGATGGCGAAGAGGAACACGGAACACCTTGCGAGCCGTGCTCGCCACCAAGATGTGACGGACGGTCAGAGCGTTGAGCAGCAAAATACCCACGTAGGGGATGAGAGGGGTTAGCACCGTCCCCGACCACATGTACACGGCCCAAAGAGACTTTGAACACACGTTCCGAAGCCGACATACAGGGAACGGGCCGGGTCTAGGGGCTAGGACGTAGGTGAAAAATCGTGGGATATTTCGCAGGTAGCTGACGGCGCACAAGGTCGGGTCGCCGTTGTTTCAGTGCAGTAACGGAGCTTCATTCGTGGGCAGCAGATTGCGACAAAGCGATCGAAGGTGAAAGCCACGGTGAGCCAGACGGAGGAATCCACGGCGGCCGCATTCACGATGCTGTTGAGGGCGCAGACACGGTAGTGGAGGAGGACGGAGTAGGGGCAGTACTGCAAGGCCAGGTGGTTGCGAACCACGCAGAAGATGATGACCAGCAGGTCTGACCCGGACATGGACATCAGGTACCGGACCGTGCAGCCAGCGAGACCGCAGCTCTCTCGGCACAGGATCACGATGCTGATGACATTCGCTGCGGAGAAGCGGAGGAAAAGTGTGATTGGTCGGCGTCCTAACTTCTCGGCCCAGTCCTCGGAGTGTGGAATATAATATAGAACAGTCAGTTTACAGAAAACACTCTATGCTGTCGTACATCATTTTGATAGTTCAGTTTAGTTTATTATCCCGTGTACCGAATTATAGTAAACATATTTTGTTGCATGCTGTGCAGTCAACAGAAATATAACGAATGATTATAATCGAGCCCTTTATAGTGTATAGATACATGATAAGGGAACAACATTTTGTACAAGTTAAAGAAATCAAAGTCCGACCAAGGACTTGTGGTAGACAGTAGATTAGCACTGCTCTCTGTCTGTGGTAGGATGATTCATTTGTCTGATAACAGCTGGGAATAAACTGTCCCTGAATCTGGAGGCGTGCATTTTCACACTTCTATTTATTTTGCCTGGTGGGAGAGCGGTGAAGAGGATGCGACTCGTCCTTGATTATGCCGCTGGACTTGCCGAGGCAAGGTGAGGTGCAGATATAGTCAATGGAAGAGAGATTGGTTTGTGTGATGGTTTGCGCTGCGTCCACAATTCGCTGCAATGTGTTACGGTCTTGGATGGAGCTGTTCCCAAAGTAAGGCGTGATGGCACAGGATTAGCGAGTCTGCAGATGACACTTAAGTAGGTGGTATTGCAGATAGAAAAAAAGGTTATGGAAAAGGTAAGAGGCTGCGCGGTGACGTAGCAGTAGAACTGCTGCTTCACGGCGTTAGAGACCCGGGTTCGATTCTGACTACGGGTGCTGTTTGTATGGAGTTGTCACGTTCTCTCCGTGACCTGCGTGGATTTTCCCAGCGTTCTCCGATTTCCTCCATCACTCCAAATTACGCTTCGGTAATGTTGTGAATTGTCCCCAGTGTGTGTAGAAAAGTGTTAGTGTGCGGGGATGGCTGGTCGGACCGGACTCGGTGGGCCGAACGGCATGTTTCTACACTATATCTATAAACTAAACTAAAATTACAGCAGGAACTTGATCAGTTGAACAAGTTGCCCGATAAATGGTTGATGGTGTATAATGCAGATAAGTGGGAGGTGTTGGATTTTGGGAAGTCAAGCCGGGCCAGGACATTTAAAGCGAATGGCTGGTCAATGGGGAGTATTGTAGAGCAGAATGCAGGTACATACTTCCTTGGAAGTGGTGTCATAGAAACATAGAAAATAGGTGTAGGAGGAGGCCATTCGGACCTTCGAGCCGGCACCGCCATGCATTGTGATCATGGCAGATCGTCCCCTATCAATAACCCGTGCCTGCCTTTTCCCCACATCCCTTGACTCCACCAGCCCATAGAGCTCTACCTAACTCTCTCTTAAATCCATCCAGTGATTTGGCCTCTGTGGCAGGGAATTCCATAAATTAACAACTCTCTGGGTGAAACCGTTTTTTTTCTCACCTCAGTCTTAAATGACCTCCCCTTTATTCTAAGACTGTGGCCCCTGGTTCTGGACTCGCCCAACATTGGGAACATTTTTCCTGCATCTAGCTTGCCCAGTCCCTTTAAAATTGTATATGTTTCTATAAGATTCCCCTCATCCATCTAAACTCCAGTGAATACACCCTAGCCTTTTCAACCTTTCCTCATATGACAGTCCCGCCATCCCAGGGATCAATCTCGTGAACCTACGCTGCACTGCCCCATCACAGGGATGTCCTTCCTCAAATTAGGAGACCAAAACTGTAAACAATACGCCGGATCTGGTCTCACCAGAGCACTATACAGCTGCAGAAGAACCTCACTACTCCTATACTGAAATCCTCTTGTCATGAAGGCCAACATGCCATTAGCTTTCATCCACTGCCTGCTGTACCTGCACGCCAACTTTCAGTGACTGGTGTACGAGGACACCCAGTTCTCGCTGTACTTCCCACTTACCTAACATAACCCCATTGAGATAATAATCTGCCCCCTTGTTTTTTCCGCCAAAGTGGATAACCTCACATGTATGTATATTACAGTGCATCTACCACGCACCTGCCCACTCACTCAACCTGTCCAGGTCCCCTGCAACCTCCTAACATCCTCTTCACAGTTCACACAGCCACCCAGATGTGTGGCATCCTAAACTTGCTAATGTTGCTCCCAATTCCCACTTCCACATCATTAATATATATGGTAAACAGTTGCGGCCCCAACACCGAGCCTTGCGGCACTCCACTCGCCACTGCCTGCCATTCTGAAAAGGACCCGTTCACTCCTACTCTTTGCTTCCGGTCTGCCAACCAATTTTCTATCCATGTCAACACCCTACCCCAATACCATGTGCTCTAATTTTAGTCACCAGCTTCCCGTGCGGGACCTAACTTATTCAACCCTATTCTCTGTAACTTAGTTGCTGAAACCCAGGCAACATTCTAGTAAATCTCCTCTGTACTCTCTCTATTTTACTTCGGAGTCACGTGAGTGACTACGTGAAGAACCCGCTTCCAACGCATGCGTGACATATCGCTACACGCATTGCACGAGTCAACAGAAGGGTGGAGGACATCCTCCAGTAACGGGAGAAGGAAAAAAGGACCAGCAAAAGGCAGGTAAGGACTCTGCATTTTTATTCACAGAAAAATGGACAGAGTGAAAAGGAGACGGTCTGCAAAAAAGCTGCCCTAGAAACGCGTTGTAAACGTGGATGAACGGCAGAGACAGCAGCCGTCGGCTCTAGAGGCCTCGGTAGAGGAATCAGCTGTGCCAGAAATCATTCTGGCACCGACGAAACTTACTCACCGGCCGGGAGGCAAAGTTCAAACAAAAACGCACCATCTAGCAGAGCCCGACTTGGAGCAGCAGCGGGCGACCAGCCCGTATCAATATCGGACCAGGGCTGAACGGGTGCGGCAGACGGAACAAACCCGCTATGAGTGGCTGCATACGGAGCAGCCAGGAGAAACGGCTGACCGGGAACAGACGTGGACCGTCAGTCAGGACCGGTGTGGCCAGCGGCGGGACGAGGAAAGCCCGCAAACCAGCACCCGTGAGTACCGGGGACGGGAACAGCTGGGATACAAAGAGCAGCACACTGCTGAAAGGCTGCAGGAATGGGAGCAGCCAAAAATAGCAAGTGCAGCTCACCGTCTAAAGGAGCTGCTGGAGGAGCTCCTTCACAGTGGCAGTCCCATGAATGTGGAGACTAGCCACAGTGGGCAGACAAGCCCCATATGGGTACCCCGTGAGGGACCCCCTGAAATCTCGACCTCTTCGGAGGAGAGTGGGCAGGACCCTGATGGGCCAGACCCTGATCACACAGCTTCCCATGATCCTGAATCTGCAGAAAAACATACACTGCTGGACATGGTGGCTGATTACTTCAAACCAAGTCAAACAGGGGCAGACTTGGATTCCAGGATGGCAGCCAGTATTAACTACATGTCTGGCCATCAACTCCAACAACAAATATTCACAGAGACACTGGCCAGACATCTGCCACCTGGTAACTGTGATGTATTACAAATCCCCAGTGTCAACCAATGCATTTGGAAGCATATGGGGAAGGAAATCAGGAACCATGATCTCAAAATCCAGAAAGCCTTAAAGGGGCTTACGGCAGGGATCACAGCTTACATCCGCACCCTGTACAAAACAGAGCAAACTAAAGGCCACCAAGACGCACTAGCCCTGTTCTGTAATGTTCAATATGAGCTGAATAGCATGCGGAGGGCGGCTATTCAGCCAGCACTGGATCCTAAATATGCAACAATTTGCAAACAAAGAGCCGTTAAAACCCCAACCCTTTTGTTTGGGGAAGCCAAGACACTGGGGCTCATCAAAACCAGCGCAAAGGCTTATTTTGGATCACGGTACCAGCCACATGGAAGACCGAAAAGTGTGGCTTATATCAGTGGCAGTGCCAGAACCCAATATAACCCGCAGCAGCCTTCTTTTAGGGTATGGCCAGGGACGGCCACCCTGGAAGATGCGGAAGCCTAAACCTCCAGTACAACCACGAACACGAATAAAAACAAAACCCCCTTTTTTCAAAAAACAAAGAAAATAATCCAACCACCAGTAACCATGGAGGTAGGTGGGTGTGGTTCTTTTGTAAAAAAGGGACCCACGACGGTGGGAGGGAGGTTGCAATACTACAGTGACGAATGGTGTAAAATCACTACAGACTCGTATGTTCTAAGCAGTATTCAGGGTTATCTGATAGAATTTACTCATCCCAATAACCCCCCAGTACAACATACACCAGAAAGGCATTTCGTCCTTACAAAAACCGAACAATCTAAAGCCCACATGGAGCTACAACGATTGTATACAAAAGGTGTGATTGAGCATACTACTCATGAACAATTAAAATTTGTATCAAACATATTTTATAAAAATAAAAAAGATGGGGGTTGCAGGATTATCATTGACCTTTCAACCCTAAACACATTCGTTCAATATGTTCATTTTAAGATGGATACCTTTATCACTGCTAAAGAATTAGTATCAGCTGGTTTTCTATATGACAAGCATTGACTTAAAAGATGCATACTATACAGTACCCATCAAAGGGGAACACAGACGGTAGTTAAGTGTAAATTGATACCAGAAACGAATATGGATTATCTAGGATTCACCATTAACACGGTCAATATGTTAGTAACTTTACCAATAAATAAAGCCGCAGCCCTACAGGAGGATTGCAGCGAGCTTCTTAACACCAACAGACCCTCCATTAGACGGGTAGGCCGGATAATTGGGAAGATTGTGGCTACATTCCCGGCCACACATTTTGGGCCATTACATTATCAAAATTTGCAAAGAGCAAAAATTAGAGCACTCAAATTTAACAAAGGTCATTTTGATAGACCTATGGAGCTGCCTACGGAAGCTATAATTGAACTACAGTGGTGGGAACATAGCATTAGGTATTGCTCCAACCCCATCATTATTGACAACTCGTCTATGGTATTACAAAATGGTGTATCCAAAGAAACATTTGGATATCGGCAACATAAAGGTAAGCTAAATTCAGTGGCAGACACCAGGTCACGCAAATTTAATGAAAACACGGAATGGATGTTAAATAAAATGTATTTGCTGAAATTACAGCAAAATATGGTAGACCAGATATTGATATTTTTGCGTCCAGGTTGAATCACCAATTACCAAGGTATGTGTCCTGGGAACCAGACCCTGGGGCAGAAGCTACAGATGCTTTCTCACTGCATTGGGGGAAATGGCGTTTTTTATGCTTTTCCCCCATTCTGCATCATCAATCGGGTACAAAGGAAAATTCAACAATATTCGGCATCTGGGATTCTCATAGTACCCGATTGGCCTACTCAACCGTGGTATTCGGTCATACAGGGGATGGTGTTAGAACCATGTTCCATTATTGGACATAGCCCGAATTTATTAATTCATCCAGTAACTGGAGGGGGGCAGTCACTCATGCCATAAGACTATGGATTTGTTGATTTGTAGAGTCTGAAAGACCCACTACACGGCATGGGGCTGTCAGACAGGACGATGAATCTCATCACATCCGCACAAAGACTGTCAACACGGAAGCAGTACCTCGGACACATCAAGAAATGGGGCATATACTGCTTTGACAACAACCTAGACCAAAGGGCCAAGAATATTCCGGCCGTATTGGAAATCTTAACAAACCTCCATTATGATAAACGATTGGGCTACAGTGCCATCAATAGTGCCAGAAGTGCACTCTCCAATTACCTATCACAAGGAACGGAGCGGCACACGGTGGGAACGCACCCCCTGGTAACAAAACTTATGAGGGGCATATTCAATGCAAATCCCCCTAAAACCAGGTACTCCAAAATCTGGGATGTGGGTGTCGTTTTAAACATGCTGAGGAGCTGGTAGCCCATAAACAGCATTATCACTGCAGAAACTGACCATGACCCAAAGCTAATAATATTTGGAATTCCGGATTTACATCTATCACTTACAGTAAATCAAAGACATTTCTTTGATTACTGTTTGATAATTGGGAAAAAAATCATATTGAAAATTTGGAAGGGAACATTATCCCCCACAACCAAAATGTGGGCAACAGAGATGATGGAGACGTTACATCTGGAAAGAATTAGATTTGTCCTATTGGACAAGTATAATTCTTTTGAACAGATATGGTCTCCATATATACAGTATTTAGAGAAGTAGCTGTTCTTGGCAACACAGCTCGGCGTGCACCCTGCGGGATTTGGTGAGAATAATTCATTTTTATATTGGAATTAACATATATGTCTTTATTGATACTATCACTTGTAGTAGTGTTATTAACAATACATATTGTGGTTTCTCAATTTTTTTTTTTTTTTTTTTTTTTTTTTTTCGTTTCTCTTTTCTTTCTTATATATAATCAAATTATTATTTAATCACTCTCTTAATGATTTATAACTGTTCTATTCTTTTTCTATCATTATTTCTAAAAAAAATAGTAGATAAGTATTACTAGTGTTTTACTTAATGCAAATTGAATTAATTTGATATAAAGTTGTTTGAAGCATTGTAATTGATTACCTTTAATAAAAAAATATATTAAAAAAAAAAAGAAACTGACCATGAAGATGGTTATGCTCATGGCGTTAGTTACTGCACAACGAGTCCAGTCATTAAGCAAACTGAGCCTGGACTCCTTGATCATCTCACGAGAGAAACTGGTGTTTGTCATACCACGCACATAATCTCTTGCCAAGAGTGGAGAATCGAAAACCAGAACACGTAGCTTTAAGCTGAGGGCCTGGGGGGGGGGGGGTTTACTAGGGACACGAGGGGTAAATATTTCACACAAAGCGTGGATGTATGGAACGAGCTGACGGAGGAGGTACTTGTGGCAGGTAGTATCGCAACGTTTAAGAAACATTTGTACATGTATATGAATACGACAGGTTTAGAGGGATATGGAACAAACGCTAGCAGATGGGATTAGTGCAGATGGGACATGTTGGCCGGTGTAGGCAAATTGGACCGAAGTGCCTGTGTACATGCTTTAAGACTGACTCAATAACCACATTGATCTGCGCCAAGAAAGCAGACGGACCTCCTCAGAATACGAACTAAGTTCGGCATCTCTCCAGTCATACTTACTTGTTTCACCAGATTCATCGTAGAAAGGATCGAATTGGAATAGGTCGCAATTTGGTATGGCAACAAGCTCTGCCAAAGTGACTGAAATTGCAGAGTTGTGGACGTCGTCCAGTCTACCACACAAACCACTACCCCCCTCCACCCCCCCCCCCCCCACCACTCTTCCCCATCCACCCATTGAATTCATATTCCACGACGCAGCCCTTGGAATGCATTTGAAACATTTATAGACCTTTCCATTCCAGGCACCCCCTATCCTCTCCCGTCGGGCAGAAAATGTAAGAGTGTAGAAAGCATACAGGAACAGCTCGTTGCTATTATGCCATTGAACTGTCCACCCATAAGTTAGGGTGTGGACCTGATGTTTAGTTTAGTTACGTCTCGAGGTAGAGCAAGGTAACAAGCCTTCGGCCCACAAAGTACGCAGCGACCAGCGATTCCTGCACATTAGCACAACCCTGCACACAGCTGGGACAATTTGCACTTATGCCACGTCAATTCAACTACATTACCATACGACATTAGAGTGTGGGAGAACACCGCAGATGTCGGAGAAACCCCACGCAGGTCACGGGAGAACATATAAATCCGTACCGGCAAGCACCTATAGTCGGGATCGAACCAGGATCTCTGGTGCTAACTGCGGACCTTGTGCTAGTCTCTGTAATTGTAACACTGTAATACAGTGACACCATATGTTATATATTGTCATCAGGTCATGTGATACGAGCAGCATTAGGCCATTCGGCCCTTCAAGTCTACTCCGCCATTGAATTGTGTCCGTTTTGTATTCCCCCAACAGCATTTTCCTGCCTTCTCACTGTAACCCATGACACCCGTACTAATCAAGAATCACTCTATCTCTGCCCTACATATATCCATTGACTTGGCCTCCACGGCCTGCTGTGGCAAATAATTTCACAGATTCACTACCCTCTGACAAAACAAATTCCTCATAATATCCTTCCTCAAGGAACGTCCTTTAATCCTTAGGCTATGACCTCTAGTTCCAGACTCTCCCACTAGTGGAAACATCCTCTCCCAACCCACTCTATCCAAACCACTGTACACGCTGTACACTCAATGAATGCTGGTATTTGATTTTATTATTGCACTACCTGTTGTACTTATGTATGGCTTGATTGTATTCAGGTACAGTATGATTTGAATAACTGGATAGCTCAATAATAAACGGTTTTCTCGATATCTCGGTATAGTGGCAATGAAAAAGCAATACCAATTTCAATGGCCAAATCGTCCCATTACTGCTGTTCCCGGTTTTCTAAAGCTGTTTGCCAAATTATGTGTTGCCATTACGTTAACAAGCACATTGCTCGGTTTTGATCCATGCTCTCCAACCGTTAATTAATGGTCTCCACAGTTAAATATGTTTATCAAATAAGTGTCACCATGGCGCAACGGTAGAGCTGCTGCCTCACAGCGCAAGAGACCCAGGTTCCTCCTGAATACGGGTGCTTTGCTCTTTGTTCGGAGTTTGTAAGTTCTCCCCATGACCTGCTTGGGTTTTCGTGCGGTGCTCCGGTTTCCTTTTACATTCCAAAGAAGTGCAGGTTTGTAGTTTAATTGGCCTTTAGTAAATAGCCCCGAATATGTGGGATGCCAAACTGGGATAACATGGAACTGGTGCATGGGCGATCGCTGGTCGGCGCGACGGGCCAGTGGGCCAAGGGCCAGTGTCCTTGCTGTGTCTCTAAACTAATCGAAATGGATAATATCCCTTTGTCCAAACTCTCCATCGCCCAGACCCCAATGCCCACTATTCTTACAGTAAGCTAACTGTGCAGTTAATGGATATGCTCCCATCTCCTATTATTTCTGTGAATGAGACTCTTCTCTTCAATGTCCGAACACTGAAGGTTCAGCGAAGCGGCAAGTAATCATTTCATTGTTCAGGTTCGGTAAATATAACAGTAAATTACTCTTGACTTTCTTGATTCTTGACGACGTATTTTCATCTTTACTGAATCCATTCCCCCTCCCTGAACTTAATCACTATCAGCCGAGGGGCACGGTGGTGCAGCGGTGGAGTTGCTGCCTTAAAACGCCAGAGACCCCGATACGAACCTACCACGGGTGCTGCCTGTTCGGGGTTTGTGCTTTCTCCCCGTGAGCGTAACTATAACCATAATGCACACTTGGGTTTTCTGCGGATGCACCGGTTTCCCTTCACGCCCTCAGGACGTAGTTGTATTGGTATCTGCAAATTGTCTCAAGTATGTAGGAAAGTGCCAATGTAAGGGTTATCGCTAGTCAGCTTCTAATCGGTGCGCTGAAGGGCTTATTTCCGCGCTCTTTAAACTACACTAGACTAAGCATAGAGCGTGGAAATATGCCATTCGGCCCACCGCATCCGCGCCGACCAGCGATAACCCCGTGCACTAGCACTATCCTACACAGTAGTCACAATTTACAATTTACGAAAGTCAATTAACCTACAAACCTGCACGCCTGTGGAGTGCGGTTGTCAAACGGAGCACCCGGAGAACACCCACGCAGTCACGGGGAGAAAGTACAAACTCCTTACGGACAGCGCCCGTAGTAAGAATCGAAGCAAGGTGGCTGTCGCTGAAAGGCAGCAATTCTACCGCTACACCACCGTGCCCCCCTCAAACTCACACGGTCCAACATACACATTGAAATATAGAGCCAAATATGAAGAAGGGGATCGACCCGAAACGTCACAAATTCCTTTCCTCCAGAGATGCTACCTGACCTGTTGAGTTACTCCAGCATTTTATGTCTATCTTCGATGCATACCAGCATCTGCATTCCCTTTCGGCACATGAACCCACAGTTTTTGGTTTAAAGATACAGAGTCGTACATAGTGACACAGGCACATAATTCCTTCACAAATCTACACCCACATATGCACTAATATTTCCACACTCGGCCACACAAACCCCCTACACAGGCACCCCGTTTTTAAGCAGAACGTATCTGGTTAGGTGAGTTCTTCCTTCTCTCACCTACCGGTCACCCCGACAACAGCAAGCGAATGGTAGAACACGTCTTGGACCAGGAGGAATACCAGGTCTCCCAACTTCGGACCTAGTCGGTGCCGGAGTGTCAGGGTGGAAAGAGTCGCGAAACCGAATAGAAGAGTGCACAAGAACAGCTCCTTGTGTGTCTATATCCGGGCGGGACTAAAGACTAAGGAGGTTTGGTAGCAGCCTCGGAGAATGCACCAATCAGATTGTCGTTTTCCAAGAATATATAGGTATTGAGATTACGCGAAGAGTAGCCAACATTCCAGTGAATCGCCTCTTGGGACCAAATGAAGCAAATGAACATAAACCAACAGTATGTAAGAACGATGAGACAGGGTCGTTCTTCGCAAAGTTTTTTAATGTACCAGAGCAACTCAATGATGTTCGAGACAAAAAGTCGGAATAACCCAGCGGGCCAGACAGCGTCTCTGGAGAAAATGTGTAGGTGACGGTTCACGTCGAAACCATTCTTCAGACTGAGAGTCAGAGGAAAGGGAAACGAGAAATACAGACGGTGATTTAGAGAGGTGTAGAACAAATGAATGAAAGGCATGCAAAATGCAACGACGTTCAATGAAAGGTGGAGACCGAAATGGTCCATTGTCGGCGGTGGATTATGTGATAACGAATGATAAAGACGGAAACTCAACAGGACGACAATGAAACTAGTAGGGCGCTCGGCTTGCGGAGGGACGGGATAGAGGGCAAGCAAGGGTTACCTGAAGTTAGAGAAATCAATATTCATACCGCTGCATTGTACGGTGTCCTAGCGAAAAACGGGGTACCGTTCCGCCAATTTGCCTTTGCCCTCTCTCTGACAATAGAGGAGGCCCAGGACTGAAAGGTCAATGTGAGAATGGGCACGGGCGTTGAAGTGTTTGGAAAAAAGAGGGGGGTCACGTAGGCCAAGGCGGACTGAGCGAAGGTGTTCAGCGAAAAAATCGCCCAGTCTTCTGCTCGGTCAC
Organism: Amblyraja radiata; assembly: GCF_010909765.2. Lineage (NCBI taxonomy): Eukaryota > Metazoa > Chordata > Chondrichthyes > Rajiformes > Rajidae > Amblyraja > Amblyraja radiata. Next base: position 2,177,396 of record NW_022630151.1, on the reverse strand, counting down.
AACGATATATAAGAGTCCACAATTGGAACAACGGATATAGTAGATAAGGTTGGAAGAGGTGCAAGTGAACTTTTGACTCATGTGGAAGGACTGTCAGCCCCCCTGGATAGAGTTCAGGGGAAAGGTATAGGGAGAGCTGTTTCCTCTCCTGTGTTTCCAAGGGAAGGTAATAATGTTGTCCATAAACCCCAAAGGGACCGCCGGCGTTTGCAAATAGACTCAATGGGCTGTCTCTATGCATTATGTACTTAATCGGGGATTGCACTTATGTATGGCAATAATCTTACTGAGCCACAAGCGAAAAAGGGTATCTCACGGTACCTTGGGACCCGCGATAATCATGAATCATTGAACTATTGAAATTTGCTAGTTGGGCACGAGGTACAGTGAATATTGCAACTTTGAGAAACACGGGAGATAGAGAGGTCTTGACATCCGAACCTCCTTCTTTCCAGAGACCTCCATCTCGATGGAATCACATTTCTCCCAACATTTCGTACCGCCCCAGTCACCACGACGCACTGACCCCCATAAGCTCAGCTCCCATTTCACTGTTATTCTACACTTTAACCCCTCCCCATGTCACTTCTCACGCATAGCCCCAGCAACTTTCACCAACTTCTACTGATGCACCATGAAAATCATTTTATCAGGATGTATCACAACTTGGTTCGGGAACATCTCCACCCAAGACCGCAAGAAATTGCAGTGAAATGTGGAAGCAGCCCAGTCCATCACATAAACCAACCTCCCTTGCATTGACTCAATTTAGTGGTGTGCGTTTTCACACTTCTGCACCTCTTGCCCGATGGGAGAGCAGAGGGTTAACCGAGACGACGCTGGTCCTTGATTATGCTGCTGGTCTAGCCGCGGCAGCGTGAGATGCAAATGGAGTCAATGGAAGGGAGGTTGGTTTGCGTAATGATCTGGATTACGTCCACAAATCTCTGCGTCTTGGATGGAGCTCATTCCAAATCAAGCTGTGGCGCATCCCAATAACATGCTTTGTTTTCGGTGCATCTGTGGACGTTGATGAGAGTGGTTGAGGACATGCCGAACCTCCTAAGTCTTGTAATGAAGTAGAGCTGTTGGTGTGATATCTGGCAAGTGAACAGGCACCCGGCAAGTGGCAGGCTTTGAACGGTGAGATCGCGAGAGTTCAGGAATAGCGCTCATTGTTAGGGTGAAGGGCGAGGCTGTCCGGATTGGAAACGCAATAAACTGCAATGCTGGATTCTGGAGCAATCTTCCTCAGTAGTATGAAACTGCGTTGGACGAGGAAGGGACGTTACTCGGAATGGACGAGTTGGGCCGATGTGCCTCTTGCCGTATAACTCAATGCCTCTATGACACTTAACGGGGGAGGAAGGGCGTGAGGATTAAAGCGGTTAGGGACGTAGGGTTAAGGTAAGGGGGAAAGATGTAATATGAACCCGAGGGGTAAACTTTTCACAGAAAGGTCGATGGGTGTGTGGAACGAGCTGCCGGAGGAGGCAGGTACTATCACGACTTTAAGAAACACCAGACTAAACATCACACGGGATGGCTGGTCGCCCAACGCAATAACCATATAACCATATAACCATATAACAATTACAGCACGGAAACAGGCCATCTCGGCCCTACAAGTCAGTGCCGAACACTTATTTTTCCCTAGTCCCATCTACCTGCAATCAGACCATAACCCTCCATTCCTTTCCCATCCATATTCCCATACAATTTATTTTAAATGATAAAATCGAACCTGCCTTCACCACGTCCACTGGAAGCTCATTACACACAGCTACCACTCTCTGAGTAAAGAAGTTCCCCCTCATGTTACCCCTAAACGTCTGTCCCTTAATTCTGAAGTCATGTCCTCTTATTTGAATCTTCCCTTCTCTGGGAAAATCTTATCCACGTCAACTCTGTCTCTCCCTCTCATCATTTTAAAGACCTCTATCAAGTCCTCCCTTAACCTTCTGCGCTCCAAAGAATTAAGACCTAACTTATTCAATCTTTCTCTGTAACTTAGTTGCTGAAACCCAGGCAACATTCTAGTTAATCTCCTCTGTACTCGCTCTATTTTGTTGACATCCTTCCTATAATTGGGCGACCAAAATTGTATACCATACTCCAGAATTGGTCTCACCGATGCCTTGTACAAATTTAACATTACATCCCAACTTCTATACTCAATGCTCTGATTTATAAAGGCTAGGACACCAAATATTCCACCTCTCCACCAATTCCAATATTGCTAACCAGTGGGGGGGGGGGGGAGCTATCGGTTTCGCTAGTATGAGTGTTGTGGGCCGAAGGTACTGGTTTCCAGAGGGCTAGTATGCAGTTTATGGGCCGAACGGATTTTTGGGCTGGCAGCTCAGTCACTGAGGCCTGGCAGTACAATCACTCGGACCTGGCAGGCTGGCAGCTGAAAAACTGCCAGAAATTTTGCCCAAAACAGGTGACAGACTGTGAGAGAGAGAAGGGGGAGAAGGTGGACTGAATGGATTAATGGGTTCGCAGTTCAGTCACTTACGGCCGGTGGGCTGGCAGCTCACTAACTCGCGGTTCGTGGGCTGGCAGTGCAGCCACTCACGCCTGGTACGCTGGCAGTTCGGTCAGTCACCCCACCAACCTTCACCCCCCCCCACTCTGTTCCTTGCCATTCCCCTCCCACCCACACATTCAGTGCATCTCCCCACAACCTCCCTCTATGCACTCTCAGTGGCTCTCCCACAGAGCAGCTATTCCTGCCTATTAGTTTCCCATTGTGATGAAGAACACACAGGCATCAAAAGTGCAAAAAGGATTAATTAAAGTTTTAAATTTGAATGACCCTTAAAATATAAGAACAATTTAAATGTTAAAGATGAGAATTATTAAGTTATTTCTTGTTGCGTCTCTTGTTGTGTTCTGTTGCTCACTGCCTCTTGATGAATATTTCCTGTTGATAATAAGAGTTAATTTTAATATAGAGAAATTCAGCGGTCAGATTTTAAGAAAGAAAATCTGAGAATTTATCTCAGAATTCATCATTCAACGAAGCACGCTTTTAATGACAACATTCTTGGTCGATGTTCCATCCTTCAGGAAAACTTTGGCATTTCCCTTCATCTTTCGACCAAAATGTTTATTGTTGCTGAAGTCATCTTGAAGAGTTCTGTCCACCGCTTCAAAGCTTTCTCTCCAAATCATTGGACATTCAACCCAAACAATGAATTTCACTTTCCTCATGAAATGTGCCATCTTAGAGTTCTTCTCGATGTTGCAGAATGTATCATCGGCCACTTGGATGGGTATCTTGAATCGACAATGTGTAGGTCATCCACCAGGTATTAACGTAGCTGCTATTCCAGAGGATGCTGCAGCAATAACCACATCACCTTGACCTCTAACTTTTCCTGATATTATGTCGAAAAAGCAGCCTAAAGACAATTTCAGTTGTTAATGAACACTGAAGGTTTTGTGCAAAACATTTTGGGGGGGGGGGGGGGGGGGGGCTGACAGGGTGGGGTGGGGGGGTGGGGGTTGTAAACGTCGTGCAGCCAAGGGAGGGGCACAACTTCAGGCCATGGCTCCCGTGAGCTGATGAGAAGGGCGGTGTCCTCATGCAGGGGTCGTGGGAGGCTTCAGTAGCGGATGCATAGCCAGGCGGAGGGCAGCGCCTTGAGGTGGGGGTTGTCAGTGAGCGACGGGGGGGGGGGCGGTGAGCGACTTACTCATGACCTCTGGACTCACCCACTGCCTTGGGATTAACTGATGGCCTTTGGATTGACTGACTCTCACGGCTTGTGGACTGACTGTTGCCCGACTTCTGGGGTCACGTCCGACTTTTGTAAACTGAAAACTGTAACATCTACATTGAGGAACAGCTTCTTCCTGACAGCCATCAGGCTATTAAGCATAACAAATAAGCTCTGACTACGAAAGGCTATATTATTTGTGCTTTTTGTTATTTGTTGATCACCCACACCCTCCACCTCACACAGACTCACACGCACACAAACACAGACTCGCACACACACAGACTCATTCACACACACACACTCATATACACACACACTCATATATATATACACACACACACAGACTCTTTCACACATACACACACAGACACACACAGCGACTCATTCACACACCATTATACACACACAGACTCATGCACACACATTCACACACACACGGACTCATTCACACACACACACACACACATACTAATTCACACATACATTCACACACACAGACCCATGCACACACACGCAGACTCATTCACACACACATACAGACTCATTCACACACACACAGACTCATACACACACAGAGACTCAATCACACACATATTCACACACCAAGACTAATTCACACACACATTCACACACACACATACTCATTCCCACACACAGACCCATTCACACACACACTCACACACATACAGACACAGACTCATTCATACGCACATATACACACACGCACACACACATAGACACATTCACACACACACAAACACACACACAGACTCATTCACACACACATTCGCACACATTTACACATGCATACACACAGAACCATTCACAAACCCACACACAGACTCAATCCTACTCACGTACACTCACACACACAGACATATTCACACACATACACACACATGCTCATTCACACACACACAGACGCATTCACACACACACAGATGCATTCACACACACAGACTCATCCACACACACATTCACACACAGACTAATTCACACACACCCACTCATTCACACACACAGAGACTCATTCCCACACATACACACTCTCACAGACTCATTCACACACACTCATTCACACACACACTCATCCACACACACACGCACACACTGAACTCATTCACACACACACACATTCACACACACACACACACATACTCATTCACACACACACACACAGACGCATTCACACGCATCCTGACGCACCCATACACACATTCACACACACAAACAGACTTATTCACACACATACACACACGGACTCATTCACATACATTCACACACACAGATAATCATTCACATACAAATGCACATACACACAGACTCATTCCCACTCACGCACACTTACACACACATATTCATTCACACACACACAGACATATTCACACACATACACACACAGGCTCATTCACACACACACAGACTCATTCACACACACACTCACACACGCAGACTCATTCACACACAGACATACTCATCCACACACACACACAAACTCATTCCACACACACACACAGTCTCATTCACACACACACACACACAGACTCATTCACACACACATACACATTCACACACATTCACACACACACTCATCCACACACAAAGACGCATTCACACACACAGACATTCACACACACACACTCAGACTCATTCGCACACACATCGACTCATTCGCACACACACAGCAACTCATTCACACACACACAGACTAATTCACACACACACACATTATATTCCTTATATTTTGTGCAAGGATGGGCTACAGTAAGTAGAATGAATATTGCTGATGAGTCTGACACAGCAGCAGTGTGTAGTCACGTACTTGCTTAACGCTATGTCTTTGTCATCATTCATTGACAGTGCCTGCAGCCAGCATGACCCGTCTAATGCGATCTCGTTCAGCATCTGGATCCAGTGTAGCATCTATGGATGGCAACAGGAGCCGCTCTGCCACCGGTGAGGCCGCCAAGTTTTACAGTCGCCCCAGTTTGGGCCTACAGAACATAAACAAGAATGCTAATGCTAATGTCGGAGTTGTTGAACACTCTGGCCCTCAGTCTGCAGAGATTTCCTGTTAAAGCGCATTCACACCACCTCAAACCACTTGCCATTCTATGGGGATGGCAAAGGACCAATAAACACACATGGAAACACATGTAGAGATTACTATCGTTTGTGCATACTTTCCTGCATGGTACTTTTAATTGGTGCCACATTTGAACACAAAGGCTCCAAGATTTGACCATATGACAAAATGCATAGCAGTGCATTGTGGGTAATACTATTCTCGACATACCATTCGTCTTGTGAAGCTTGGGTTAAATTTTAAGATATGTATATAGTTGATAATTTCTTCATGAGAGGTTATATCTTAGTTGCTGTAACTTTTTGTAAAACTAATTGAATGTTGACTTTTCTACCTTGATGTGCTGTTGCTTTTTAAACCATAAGTATAAAGATGACATTGTTTTAATGCCGCTGTTGCATATTGATGCAAACTGACTTCAGTCTGCTTAGATTTGGAACTAGGCAAGTCAAATTTTGATCTGTTTTTAAATTGTGCTTAGATTCTTACTTGATAGATTTTGATGATTCTAAAGTATTTATACTCTACCAAATTTGTATTGTTGGATTCCCTCCCAATCTCCCTTTGAATGGCATTGAGATTTACAGCAAACGTGTATGTTTTGTGTAACCAATAGAAGGTCAACACACACATAGAGACAGACAGGGGGATACAGGCAGTTAAACACATCCTACAGAGAAATCCTGACCCAGAGAGACCAGACGAGGCCCTAATTAAACTACTGGATCTGGGTTTGACTAAGAATGACTTTGAATTTAACGGGGGGTTCTATTTACAAGTCAAAGGTACAGCAATGGGGAAGAAGTTTGCCCCAGCTTATGCCAACATATACACGGCAGAATGGGAGGAGACAGTTTTCCACAAATGTTCGAAGCGTCAAATGTGCTACTACAGATTCCTAGATGACATTTGGGGAGTGTGGACACACTCAGAGGGGGAACTACAGGAGTGTATTGACATACTCAATGCCCATCACCCATCCATCAAGGTAAAGGCCGTGACCAGCCAGCAGAGGGTGGACTTCCTCGACACCACTGTCTTTTAACTACCATCAGATACCCAAGACCACAAACTAGCTACCAAAGTCTTCTTCAAACCCACAGACACACACACCCTCCTACACACCACGAGCCACCACCCAAAACACACCTTCAGGGGTATCGTTAAGTCACAACTGACCCGCTTCCACCGTATATGTATTAGGGAGGAGGATTTCAAACAGGCCACAAGCACCCTTTTCACCGCCCTCAGACAAAGGGGTTACTGCAAACGTAAATTAAGACGCATTAAGTCAGATTTCCTAAAAAGCAAACAAGCGCCCAGACCTAGGCCGGGGACGACATTGAACTTGCCACTAATAACAAGATATGGCAACATGGCAGTCCAGGCTCACAAAATAGTCAATGGGCCGGTTTGAACAATTCCAAAGGGGATTTGCCACACTAAAGGGGTACAAGGTAATGTCAGCATACAAGAGGGCTAAAAATCTGAAGGACATCCTGGTCAGTACAAGTCTACACACAGCCCCAGACTGTGGGCAGAGACGGTATGGGGCCTGCACCCACTTAGTAATAGCCAAAAATATAGAGAACGGTGCAACAGGGAAGAGAGGCCAGATAGCGCAGAGGATAACCCGTGAGCAAAAGAATGTGGTGTATGCAATTAGATGTAAAGAGTGCAACTTATTGTTCATAGGCGAAACAGGTAACAGCATCAGAGTCAGATTGACAGGACACCTCAGCAACATCACAAGGGGGGACCAATCCATACCCGTTAGCAGACCCTTCCAGCAACATGGGATCCAGTCCCTGGAGATCATGGGCCTGGAAACAAACATAAATTGGACAATAGGGAGACGGAAGAGAGCAGAGAGACTATGGATTGAAGCGCTACAGACGAAAGAGCCCAATGGCCTAAACCTTGCATAAACTCAAACCTAGGGTGGATCCTGACTGACTCCCACAAATCAATGGAAGGGCAAGTGTAAGGCAAGTAGATTTGGACAAGGATGATGAAACCGTGGGCCAAATACCAAGTGACAGTACATGGTGAAATGGAATCCCCAGGAGGAGATCTATAAGCACCAGAGGGCATGTTTCCCACTGTCCGATAAATCACACCCTAACCCTAACCCTAACCCTAACCCTAACCCTAACCCTAACCCTAACCCTAACCCTAACCCTAACCCTAACCCTAACCCTAACCCTAACCCTAACCCTAACCCTAACCCTAACCCTAACCCTAACCATAACCCTAACCCTAACCCTAACCCTAACCCTAACCCTAACCCTAACCCTAACCCTAACCCTAACCCTAACCCTAACCCTAACCCTAACCCTAACCCTAACCCTAACCCTAACCCTAACCCTAACCCTGACCCTGACCCTGACCCTGACCCTGACCCTGACCCTGACCCTGACCCTGACCCTTATCGATCTCCTCCTGGGGATTACTTTGATATGCCTGAGTGATGAAGCCCGTGTCATTGTAAAGGTTAGGTTGTGATTTATCGGACAGTGGGAAACATGCCCTCTGGTGCTTATCGATCTCCTCCTGGGGATTCCTTTTCACCATGTACTGTCACTTGGTATTTGGCCCACGGTTTCATCACCCTGTCCAAATCTATTTGCCTCACACTTGCCCTTCCATAGATGTGTGGGAGTCAGTCAGGATCCACCCTAGGTTTGAGTTTATGCAAGGTTTAGGCCATTGGGCTCTTTCGTCTGTAGAGCTTCAATCCACAGCCTCTCTGCTCTCTTCCGTCTCCCTATTGTCCAATTTATGTTTGTTTCCAGGCCCACGATCTCTATGGACTGGATCCCATGTTGCTGGAAGTGTCTGCTAATGGGTATGGATTGGTCCCCCCTTGTGATGTTGCTGAGGTGTCCTGTCAGTCTGACTCTGATGCTGTTACCTGTTTCGCCTATGTACAGTAAGTTGCACTCTTTACATCTAATTGCATACACCACATTATTTTGCTTACAGGTTATCCTCTGCGCTATCTGGCCTCTCTTCCCTGTTACACTGTTCTCTATATTGTTGGCTATTACTAAGTGGGTGCAGGCCCCACACCGTCTCTGCCCACAGTCTGGGGCTGTGTGTAGACTTGTACTGACCAGGATGTCCTTCAGATCTTTAGCCCTCTTGTATGCTGACATTACCTTGTATCCCTTTAGTGTGGCAAATCCCCTTTGGAATTGTTCAAACCGGCCCTTGACTATTTAGTGATCCTGGACAGCCATGTTGCCATATCTTGTTATTAGTGGCAAGTTCAATATCGTCCCCGGCCTAGGTCTGGGCGCTTGTTTGCTTTTTAGAAAATCTGACTTAATGTGTCTTAATTTACGTTTGCAGTAACCCCTCTGTCTGAGGGCGGTGAAAGTGGTGCTTATGGCCTGGTTGAACTCCTCCTCCCTAGTACATATACGGTGGAAGCGGGTCAGTTGTGACTTAACGATACCCCTGAAGGTGTGTTTTGAGTGGTGGCTCGTGGTGTGTAGGAGTGTGTGTGTGTCTGTGGGTTTGAAGAAGACTTTGGTAGCTAGTTTGTGGTCTTGGGTATCTGACGGTAGTTTAAAGACAGTGGTGTCGAGGAAGTCCACCCTCTGCTGGCTGGTCATGGCCTTTACCTAGATGGATGGGCGGTGGGCATTGAGTATGTCAATAAACTCCTGTAGTTCCCCCTCTGAGTGTGTCCCCACTCCCCAAATGTCATCTAGGAATCTGTAGTAGCACATTGGACGCTTCGGACATTTGTGGAAAACTGTCTTCACCCATTCTGCCATGTATATGTTGGCATAAGCTGGGGCAAACTTCTTCCCCATTGCTGTACTTTTGACTTGTAAATAGAACTCCCCGTTAAATTCAACGTCATTCTTAGTCAAACCCAGATCCAGTAGTTTAATTAGGGCAGGTACACAAAATTGCTGGAGGAACTCAGCGGGTGCAGCAGCATCTATGGAGCGAAGGAAATAGGCGACGTTTCGGGCCGAAACCCTTCTTCAGACTGATGGGGGGTGGGGAAAGAAAGAAGGAAAAAGGGAGGAGGAGGAGCCCGAGGGCGGGCGGATGGGAGGGTGGCAGGAGACAGCTAGAGGGTGAAGGAAGGGGAGGGGACAGCACAGGCTAGCCAAATTGGGGGAATTCAATGTTGATGCCATAAGGGCGCAAGGACCCCAGACGGAATATGAGGTGCTGTTCCTCCAATTTCCGCTGTTGCTCACTCTGGCAATGGAGGAGACCCAGGACAGAGAGGTCGGATTGGGAATGGGAGGGGGAGTTGAAGTGCTGAGCCACCGGGAGGTCAGGTAGGTTAAGGCGGACTGAGCGGAGGTGTTCGGCGAAACGGTCACCCAACCTACGCTTGGTCTCACCGATGTAAATTAGCTGACATCTAGAGCAGCGGATGCAGTAGATGAGGTTGGAGGAGATACAGGTGAACCTTTGTCGCACCTGGAACGACTGCTTGGGACCTTGAATGGAGTCGAGGGGGGAGGTTAAGGGACAGGTGTTGCATTTCTTGCGGTTGCAACGGAAAGGGCCCGGGGAGGGGGTGGTGCGGGAGGAAAGGGAAGAATTGACGAGGGAGTTGCGGAGGGAGCGGTCTTTGCGGAAGGCAGACATGGGGGGAGATGGGAAGATGTGGCGAGTGGTGGGGTCACGTTGGAGGTGGCGGAAATGGCGGAGGATTATGTGTTGTATTTGCCGGCTGGTGGGGTGAAAGGTGAGGACCAGAGGGACTCTGCCCTTGTTGCGTGTGCGGGGATGGGGAGAGAGAGCAGTGTTACGGGGTATGGATGAGACCCTGGCGTGAGCCTCATCTATGGTGGCGGAGGGGAATCCCCGTTCCCTGAAGAACGAGGACATTTCCGATGCCCTGGTATGAAATGTCTCATCCTGGGAACAGATGCGGCGTAGGCGGAGGAATTGGGAGTAGGGGATGGAGTCTTTACAGGGGGCAGGGTGGGAAGACGTGTAGTCCAGATAGCCATGTGAGTCAGTGGGTTTGTAATGTATGTCGGTCAGGAGTCTGTCCCCTGCGATGGAGATGGTGAGGTCAAGGAATGGTAGGGAAGTGTCGGAAATCGTCCAGGTGTATTGGAGTGCCGGATGGAAGTTGGTGATGAAGTGGATGAAGTCAGTCAGTTGTGTGTGGGTGCAGGAGGTGGCACCAAAGCAGTCGTCAATGTTTAATTAGGGCCTCGTCTGGTCTCTCTTGGTCAGGATTTCTCTGTAGGATATTTTTAACTGCCTGTATCCCCCTGTCTGTCTCTATGTTTGTGTACAGGCTTTCCACATCCATGGCGAAGAGTATTGCGTTGGGTGGTATGTTGAGGGAGTTAACTATTCGGGAGAAGTGGTAGGTGTCTTTGATGTAGCTGGGATGTTGTTGTGCCAGTAGGTTAAGGCAGTGGTCAATGTATTCTGCCACCGCATAGGATTCGCTGCTGCAATCTGCTTTGGAGATGTTTGTGGTGTTTTTTTTGTTTTTTTGGGGGGTGCCGTGGAGTTAAGTTGTGGGGGGGAAAGAATTGGGGGGATGTTTTAGGTTGTTCGGGGTGTTTTTTTGGGTGATTCGGTGGGATCTGCTGTTAGGGTTAGGTTGTAGAGTGGGGGGTTTATCAGTTGTTTGGGGGAATGTTTTGGGTTGTTCGGGGTGTATTTTAGGGTTGTTTGGGGTGATTCGGTGGGGTTTGCTGTTAGGTTTAGGTTGTAGGGGGGTTTAGTTGTTTGGGGGCTGTTTTGGTCTGTTCGGGGTGTTTTTAGGGTTGTTTGGGGTGATTCGGTGGGGTCTGCTGTTAGGTTTAGGTTGTAGGGTGGGGGGGGGGGTTAGTTGTTGGGGGGGGGGGGCTGTTTTGGGTTGTTTGGTGTGTTTCATTGGGGTGTGCCGGGGAGCTGTCCGTGGTTTGGGTTAGGGTTATCATGGGGTGAGCTGTGATTATCCTATCCTGTCTGACCCTCATTTGACTCCCTCTCTGGTTCTCCCTGCCTCCCTATCCTATTTTTAGAGTGTCCTTCACTTCCATCCGGCGATTATTAGAGTCCATTCAATCTAGGTTGGTGCTGTTATTCTCCATCATCCCCCCCCCCCCCTTTGGATTGTGTTTCACCCTCCTGACTCCGTCTGTACCTTGTTTTGCGGCCTGGTCCCTCTGCGGTTTTGATTTGCCTGAGTGATGAAGCCCGTGTCACTGTAAAGGTTAGGTTGTGATTTATCGGACAGTGGGAAACATGCCCTCTGGTGCTAATCGATCTCCTCCTGGGGATTCTTTTTCACCATGTACTGTCACTTGGTATTTGGCCCACGGTTTCATCACCCTGTCCAAATCTATTTGCCTCACACTTGCCCTTCCATCGATTTGTGGGAGTCAGTCAGGATCCACCCTAGGTTTGAGGTTATGCAAGGTTTAGGCCATTGGGCTCTTTCGTCTGTAGAGCTTCAATCCACAGCCTCTCTGCTCTCTTCCGTTTCCCTATTGTCCAATTTATGTTTGTTCCAGGCCCACGATCTCTAGGGACTGGATCCCATGTTGCTGGAAGTGTCTGCTAATGGGTATGGATTGGTCCCCCCTTGTGATGTTGCTGAGGTGTCCTGTCAGTCTGACTCTGATGCTGTTACCTGTTTCGCCTATGTACAGTAAGTTGCACTCTTTACATCTAATTGCATACACCACATTCTTTTGCTCACAGGATATCCTCTGCGCTATCTGGCCTCTCTTCCCTGTTACACTGTTCTCTATATTTTTGGCTATTACTAAGTGGGTGCACGCCCCACACCGTCTCTGCCCACAGTCTGGGGCTGTGTGTAGACTTGTACTGACCAGGATGTCCTTCAGATTTTTAGCCCTCTTGTATGCTGACATTACCTTGTACCCCTTTAGTGTGGCAAATCCCCTTTGGAATTGTTCAAACCGGCCCTTGACTATTTTGTGATCCTGGTCAGCCATGTTGCCATATCTTGTTATTAGTGGCAAGTTCAATGTCGTACCCAGCCAAGGTCTGGGCGCTTGTTTGCTTTTTAGAAAATCTGACTTAATGTGTCTTAATTTACGTTTGCAGTAACCCCTCTGTCTGAGGGCGGTGAAGAGGGTGCTTGTGGCCTGGTTGAAATCCTCCTCCCTAGTACATATACGGTGGAAGCGGGTCAGTTGTGACTTAACGATACGCCTGAAGGTGTGTTTTGGGTGGTGGCTCGTGGTGTGTAGGAGGGTGTGTGTGTCTGTGGGTTTGAAGAAGACTTTGGTAGCTAGTTTGTGGTCTTGGGTATCTGATGGTAGTTTAAAGACATTGGTGTCGAGGAAGTCCACCCTCTGCTGGCTGGTCATGGCCTTTACCTTGATGGATGGGTGGTGGGCATTGAGTATGTCAATAAACTCCTGTAGTTCCCCCTCTGAGTGCGTCCACACTCCCCAAATGTCATCTAGGAATCTGTAGTAGCACATTGGACGCGTCGGACATTTGTGGGCAACTGTCTCCTCCCATTCTGCCATGTATATGTTGGCATAAGCTGGGGAAACTGCTTCCCCATTGCTGTACCTTTGACTTGTAAATAGAACTCCCCGTTAAATTCAAAGTCATTCTTAGTCAAACCCAGATCCAGTAGTGTAATCAGGGCCTCGTCTGGTCTCTCTGGGTCAGGATTTCTCTGTAGGATGTTTTCAACTGCCTGTATCCCCCTGTCTGTCTCTATGTTTGTGTACAGGCTTTCCACATCCATGGTGAAGAGTATTGCGTTGGGTGGTATGTTGAGGGAGTTAACTATTCGGGAGATGTCTTTGATGTAGCTGGGATGTTGTTGTGCCAGTGGGTTAAGGTAGTGGTCAATGTATTCTGCTACCCCATAGGATTCGCTACTGCAATCTGATGCTATGGGCCTACCTGGTGGTATTTCTCCAGGCACTTTCCACGTGTCTGGGATTTTATGTATCTTTGGGAGCATGTAGAATTTCCTCGCCCTTGGTTGTGCTCCTGTCAAGTATTCTACTTGTTTGGCTAGGATGTATCCTGATCTCTTAAGCTCCTCCAAAATGTCCCCTATTTCCTTTTGTGTTTCTTTATATATGGGCTCATCTAACTTAGTGTAGTGTTCTATCTTGTTCAGTTGTCTATGTGCCTCGAAGAGGTACTGTTGTCTGTCCATGATGACTATACTGCTCCCCTTTTCTGCTGGTTTGATCACTATGTCGTTGTACTCCTTCAGCTCTGTCAAGGCCTGCCTCTCTTTTCTGGTGATTTTAGACTTATCTTTCGTTGTAGGCATATCCTCAATGGCTGATGCTGTCTCTGTTATAAATTCTGTTATCTCCCTCGGGACAACCTCGTCGTCTGGGGACCATCCTGTGAGTGGTCTGAAGGGTATGGTTTCGGCAGGTCCTGCGTCACTGAAGTAGTGTATTAACTTAATGGATCGATAGAATATGTGTAGATCACCCTGCACTTGTTCCTTGTGGGTTTTGGGAGTAGGGACGAAGGTGAGGCCTCTGTTCAGTGCCCTCTCTTGGCTTTCGGTAAGGGAAAATGTCGACTGGCCATCCTGATTAGTGTTTGGAGTTGTTTGATGGCAGTCTGTGGTCTTTGTTGCTTATTATTAATGCCATAAGAGAGAATGACTTTTTTGAGTTTCTGGACATTGGCTCAATTTGTCCAGAATGGAAGTTCCATGAATGAATTTAGCTCCTGGGTAGCTGTCCAATTGTATGTTATTGTTGGAGAATTTGGGGATCTTGGCAATGTTGAAATCTCCAATTATTAAAATAGGTTTACTGGGTTGTAGTTTCCAGGTAACATTTTTATAACTTGTGTTTGGGTGTCGTGTAACTTCAGCCAGCCGCTTCCCTGGACCCTTCCTTGTGTGCTGCTGAAATTCATCCTATGCGTTACTATATGTGTCTAAATTCCTCTGGTGCTACGTGCAGACCCTACGTGCTGGTCTGACCCTCTGTGCTGGGATCCCGTGTGTTGGAGTGGAAAGGGTAGGTGCGTGGGAAGGTGTTGCAGTACCGGACCTGTTTACCTGTGCCACCGCGGTCGTGACGTCCCTTCCGGCGGTCTCCGTGGTGGGTTCGGTCTCGTCCCGGGAGGGTCTGTGCTCGGCCCGTGGTCTCTGGGAGAGAGGGCCGTGGGAGCCCTGGCTTGAGCAGAGGCTCCGGTAGATGAGGGAGGACGTGCTGGGGGAATCGGAGCGTGTGGGTTGTGACCAGTCCTCTAACCACGTCCAGGTCGCGGACCGGAAGTGGGCCTGGGGCTCGCGTACCGGGGAGCGCGGCTGGGCCTGGGCCTGGGCCTGTTGCTGGGGTCGCAACACCACAAACTGGGATCTGGTGGGTGGACGCACCGGGGTGGTGGTGGGGGGGGGGGGTTATGCCGGGGCTGGCGGGAGCGGAGGCGTGGGTGGCGCGGCCGCGGGGAGCGGGGCCACGGGGAACGGAGCGGGGTGCGCTCTGGATGGGGCGTGATGTGGCCCAAGCCGTGCGGAGCCGCTCCATCTGGTTTTGCTGTGAAATGGTAAACAAGTCTTGCGGGATATGTACCGCTACATTAGACATTACCGCCGCTGGCCTGGGGGTCTGGAAATCCCGCAAGCTGCTGCGCTGTTCAGGCCCAGTCTCTGAGGTCAGGTTCAAAACTCGATGTCTAAATTCCTCCATTCTGATTTTAAATTTATCTCCCAAATATTTCTTATTCCAGATTAGGGCCTTGGTGATAGCCTCCTGCACACGATCAGTCGGCTGGCCCTGGCGGTATTCATCATCCAAATATTCCAGACTGTTTTGGTAATGTTCAATCAAAATTAGTCCTGTTTGTTTAGCCCAGGTTTCAGCATTAGAAGACAATTTCTTTAATGTTTCCTGGGTGGGATTTGCTGGTTTCACAAAGTGTGTTAATATCTTTACTTGCCTAGTGAGACCCCTGGGGGTGTATTCCGTCCTTTTAGAACTCCTAGATGGTGTAGAGCCTGGGCCATTTTATAAATAACTCTCACCGCAACTGCAAAGGAATCCCTCGGTCTCGGTTGATTCCTGTGCTGGTTGCAATTCCCCCCATTACTGTTGTTAAGCAATCTCCCTTCCCCCTCTCCCCTCTGCATGTTACAACTCATTTCTGGTTTAGTAGATTATGCTGCAATGCTAACACAGTCAAATCTAAGCATCAATTATCTCTAACGTCGTAGGGTTAACACCAAGGTGCTCACCAAATCTTTGGTTCATTCCAGCTCGCGGAGACCGCTTGCCGAACTCTTCCCGACTGGGCAACGATATTCCAGTTTCGCTATCTCTGTAGCTTCTTCAGGGAAAGATATTTAATTTTCGTCGGTTAGGGTTTTTAAGGGTCAGGTTGATGTTCCTCCCTTTCTGGGTGGAGCTTCCCATGTGCCCGGTCCTAGGACCGGTCACTTTGGTTGGGCTCTACCTGTTCTTTGTTTGGACTGGTCGGTCCACTTCCATTGTTTGTAATGTTACCAAATGTATCTGGTATCTTGTATCATTTGCTGCTTGTGTTTTCAGCCTCTCTTGATCAATACATGTCCAAATTCCTCTTGTCCACTATCATGTTTTGCAAGTCCTTAAGTTATCTATGTGCCCAGCCAACATGTTTGTAGTCTGTGTGGCGTCAAAGGCTCTTCTGGGTAGGGGGTCCTGCTTGGATAGGGGTGGGTATGGTGTTATGGACGTGTCAGGGTCTATTCCCTCTCTTTTGTAGCCTGTCTGGTTTATGGGGGAGTTTGGTAGGTTAGGCTTAGGGTTAGGGTTAGGGTTAGGGTTAGGGTTAGGGTTAGGGTTTTAGGGTTAGGGTTAGGGTTAGGGTTAGGGTTAGGGTTAGGGTTAGGGTTTAGGGTTAGGTTTAGGGTTAGGGTTAGGGTTTAGGGTTAGGGTTAGGGTTTAGGGTTAGGTTTAGGGTTTAGGGTTAGGGTTTAGGGTTAGTGTTTAGGGTTTAGGGTTAGGGTTAGGGTGTCTCCTGTAGCCCGAGACTCAGACCCTCAACACACCAAGGATCCATCAGCCGAGGCAACGGAACCATCGTCCAATCGCCAGTAAAAATGATGAATTTGGAAATAAAAACTTCAGGGAATTCGCAGTGAGCTCCGTCCAAGATAAAATGAGCGATAGCAGATCAACATTGTCGCCTCTAGCCCGAGTCCCCGGCGCCCAGACGTCGGCCACAGAGGGGATAACAAAGGGACTCAGTCCTCTGTGAGTTCCGGAGGAACAGCGATACAACGGACACAAGTTTATCTAGTGGGGCATCTCCACAAACCATCACTGCCCACACATTGGGCAATACGTCGCGGACACATTGTCACCGCTCCGGACTGTGAATCAGTTTGCCGCAGTTCCAATGGCAATCGCTGCTTTGGGCAGCAGCAGGTAAACAACACCGCAGTCTGATTTCCTCACAAAGGAAGACCATCCCTGCAGCTTCCATCCCAGCATCCCGCCGCCGCTCCCCGTCTCTATTGGCAACCGCCGCCTCAGCTAGAGCATTGTGGGCGAGAGCGGAGTACATCTGGGATCACAACAGAGCGAGTTATACATTGAGCTCCTGAACAGAGCGAGATATACAGCGAGCTCCAGAACCGAGCGAGTGAGACAGCGAGCTGCAGAACAGAGTGAATTATACAGCGAGCTCCAGAACAGAGCGAGTTATACAGCGAGCTGCAGAACAAAGCGAGTTAAACAGTGAGCTCCACAACAAGGCGAGTTATACAGCGAGATGCAGAACAGAGCGAGTTATACAGCGAGCTCCAGAACAGAGCGAGTTATACAGGGAGCTCCAGAACAGATCGAGTTATACAGCGAGCTCCAGAACAGAGCGAGTTATACAGTGAGCTCCAGAACAGAGCGAGTTATACAGTGAGCTCCAGAACAGAGCGAGTTATACAGCGAGCTGCCGAACAGAGCGAGCTCCAGAACAAAGCGAGTTATACAGTGAGCTCCAGAACAGAGCGAGTTATACAGCGAGATGCAGAACAGAGCGAGTTATACAGTGAGCTCCAGAACAGAGCGAGTTATACAGCGAGATGCAGAACAAAGGGAGCGGGGAACAACACAGCACATTAAAGAAACTTACTAAATTCTTAAGAGGTTGGACAGGCTAGATGCAGGAAGATTGTTCCCGATGTTGGGGAAGTCCAGAACAAGGGGTCACAGTTTAAGGATAAGGGGGAAATCTTTTAGGACCGAGATGAGGAAAAACTTTTTCACACAGATATGGTGAATCTGTGGGATTCTCTCCCGCAGAATGTAGTTGAGGCCAGTTCACTGGCTATATTTAAGAGGGAGTTAGATGTGGCCTTTGTGGCTAAAGGGATCAGGGGGTATGGAAAGAAGGCAGATACAGGATACTGAGTTGGATGATCAGCCATGATCTCATTGAATGGCGGTGCAGCTCGAAGGGTCGAATGGCACCTATATTCTATGTTTCTATGTTTCTATTACCAGATGCTGGGAACACAGAACTGCAGACGCTGGTGAATACACACAAGTACACAGGCCAGTTCAACACCTACAACACAGTCCGAGTGCCGCTGCCAGGACAACGGGCCGTTAAGGCCAATATAAAACACTGTACCAAAAATAACTTATAACATTCAAATACACGTTGGCGGCAGAAGCGTGGCGACTATTTGTACAAGCCTCGGTGAAGTCTAGTATACTTACTCTACAATCGTAGTAACATAGACAATAGGTGCAGGAGCGGGCCATTCGGCCCTTAGAGCCAGCACCGCCATTCAATGTGATCAATACCCCGTTCCTGCCTTCTCCCCATATCCCCTGACCGCTATTTTTAAGAGCCCAATCTAGCTCTCCCTTGAAAGTATCCAGAGAACCCGCCTCCACCGCCCACTGAGGCAGAACATTCCACAGACTCACCACTCTCTGTGCGAAAAAAGTGTTTCTTCGTCTCCGTTTAAAATGGCTTACACCTTATATTAAACTGTGGCCCCTCGTTTTGGAATCCCCAACATCTGGAACATTTTTCCTGCCTCTAGTGTGACCAAACTCTGAACAATCTTACACGTTTCAATGAGATGCCCTTTCATCCTTCTAAACTCCAGAGTATACAAGCCCAGCCGCTCCATTCTCTCAGCATATGACAGTACCGCCATCCCGGGTATTAACCTGGTGAACCTACGCTGAGCTCCCCCAATAGCAAGAATGTTATTCCTCAAATTAAGGACCAAAACTGCACACAATACTCCAGGTATGGTCTCACTATGGCCCTGTACAATTGTAGAAGGACCTCTATGCTCCTATATTCGATTCCTCTTGTTATAAATGCCAACATGCCATTCGCTTTCTTCACTGCCTGCTGTACCTGCATGCTTACTTTCATAGACTGATGTACAAGGACCCCAGATCCCGTTGTACTTCCCCTTTCCCCAACTTGACGCCATTTAGATAGTTATCTGCCTTCCTGTTTTTGCTACCACATCACATCATTCATTAATCATGGACGCTGCAACTAAGCTGGATGAATATGCCATCGTTGTCGCAGACTCAATCAGCAAGTACGGAGAGGACTGTGGACCACATAATGCGATACGTTTATTCAACAAACGGAAACCATGGCTGAACAGTGAGCTCCACTCCCAGGTGAAGCCCATGTTTACTATCGTTTAGATTAGAGATACAGCCCGGAAACAGGCCCTTCGGCCCACAGAGTCAGCGCTGTCCTGCGATCCCCGTACATGAACATTATCCGATGTACACTGGAGACAATGTACAATGCTATGAAACCAATTAACTTACACACGTGTACGCATTTGGAGTGTAGGAGGAAACCGGGGCGCACGGATAAACCCCACGCAGGTCACGGGGAGAATGTACAAACTGCGTACGGACAGCATCTGTAGTCAGGATCGAACCCGGGTCCCTGGCGCTGTAAGGCATCAACTCTACCGCTGCACCAACGTGCCGAACCAAGACTACAGCGTTAAAGTCAAACTATGCCGTGCGGCACAGGAGATCTATCAATGACCGTCGCAGAGCCATTAAGGATGTCAAGTGGGAATTCCGGACCAAGCTGGTGACACGAGGTAATGAGACGGATTCCTGCATTCTCCGCCCACTTAGAACAGGATGTCTGGAGGAATGTCCCCCGCTCCTTCAGTCCCGGGTGTACATGTACCAACGATTACTGAGACAGGCGTGAGATTGGTCATCCTGAGAGTGAATCTATGGAGAGCAACTGGCTCGGAAGCAGTCCCCTACACTCCTCACGATACACTCAGGACTGTGCGCCCAAATGCGGCTTTAACCACATCTACAAGTCTGCAGGTGACAACTCTGTCGTGCGTGGATCATGAACAAAGACAAGACGGAACACAAGAGGAAGACGGGGAGCTTAGCAACACGGTGGCTGTCAGGAGATCACTCTCTCACCCAATGCCAGCAACACGGTGGTGTCTGGAGATCACCCTCTCACCCAATGCCAGCAACACGGTGGGTGTCAGGAGATCACTCTCTCACCCAATGCCAGCAACACGGTGGGTGTCAGGAGATCACTCTCTCACTAAATGCCAGCAACACGGTGGGTGTCAGGAGATCACTCTCTCACTCAATGCCAGCAACACAGTGGGTGTCAGGAGATCACTCTCTCATCCAATGGCAGCAACACGGTGGGTGTCAGGAGATCACTCTCTCACTCAATGCCAGCAACACGACGGAGCTAGTTATTGTGTTCAGGAATCTGGATAGAGTACCCTGCCTTTAATCTGCATCAATGCGGCCAAAGTGTAAATGGTTGACAACTTGAAGTTGCTTGGCATTAATATTACCAATGCCTTGTCATGGACCGATCGTCTTGAAGCGACAGCCAATAAACACACCAAGAGGAACCTGATGGAATTCAGCATGGCTCCAATGTGGAAGATCTTAGGCATTACGGAATCAAGGGATATGGGGAGAAAGCAGGAACTGGGAACTGATTTTTGGATGATTAAACATGATCATATTGAATGGCGGCGCTGGTTAGAATGGCCAAATGTCCTACTCCTGCACCTATTTTCTATGATTCTCTGATTCTTACACACTTCAGGTTTCGGTACTGTTTGTCATTTATATCAATGATTTGGATTAGAACGTACAAAATAGCATTTGGAAGTCTGCTGATGTCACTAAGGGTGGTGATATGGTAGATAGCGATGATAGTTGTTCAGAATAAAAGCTGGACCTTGATCGGGTGAACAGGTGGGTTGAGCAATTGTTGATGGCAGTGAATGTAGAGAATAGTGAAGCTTTGAATTTACGGAAGTCACACCAACGCATGACTTTTAGAGTGAATTGCAGGTCTCTGGTGAGTGTTGTAGTGGAGAGGAATCCAGCAGTGCAGGTACAAAGCTCATTGAAAGTGGCGTCACATGTAGTATGTGTGGTCAAGGCCTTTGGCACATTGGCCATCACCAATCAGTGTTGAATGGCATATGGATGAGAAGGGAATGGAGGGTTATGGTATGAGTGCAGGCAGGTGGGACTAAGGGAAAACAGTTGTTCGGCACGGACTTGTAGGGCCGAGATGGCCTGTTTCCGTGCTGTAATTGTTATATGGTTATATGGTTTCGGGCGTCGCGTCCGTTCGCTTACTTGGCTTTTCGAAGTCATTTCCGTTCGGTATCTTGGCTTCTACGTCTTGGCTTCGGCTTGGATTTTCACAGGGTATCATGTGAAATGTCTGCGGTCGGAGCAGACGGAGTCATGGTTACTTCGTCCCATTTCGACATTGCTCTCTATTCTACCGGTTTTTAATTTACATTGACACGTGCAGGTATGAAGTAGTTCAAAGTGTAACTAGCTGACGTTTGAACAGACCTACCGCTTATGTTCGTCCAGTGGAACTGTTATTCCCCACTGGGTGATGGGCACAGCAGAGTTACTTAATCTGTTTTTCAGATCTGAAACCATCTTTGTTTTAGTCGAGTATTACACGTTCTTATTTCAATTTTACGGCTGAAAGCAGTATTTACTATTTTTAACAAGTGTCAATTTAGATTAATTCAGCATGAACATGGCTCTGCGCGTCGTGATTATCCGCGTAGACATAGCAACGAAATGCATTCTCACTGTTTAAGATACGAAGTTAATAGTAAGATTAAACGAGAACTTACTAGTTTGAAGTTTGATATTTATTTCATGAGGAGTAAAGGTGAGGGATTACGTGAAGAGACAGCCAGCGCGCATGCTTGTCAATCTTCAAAGCAGCGGTGTGAATTCACAGATAACAGTTAGTTGAGCTAAACATAGTAAGATCAGAGTACTAAAATACCAGTTGACCTTTATGATAGAGGGTTGGGCGTGGAGAGCACATAATCCCTCAACGTTACTCCTCATAAAATAAAGATCAAACTTCAAACAGGAAATTTTTCGTTTAATCTTACTATTTTACTTCGGAGCCACGTGAAGATTTTAATGTTCTGTGATTTCATGCCGTGGAACGAATCCATGCCTCACACACTGCCGTAGTTGATCAAAAGGAGGAAGTATGTTAATTCAAACATGAATCAGTTATTCAAAACAATGATACATTTATTAACAAACAAAAAAAATAATAATCTATTTCCTTGTGGTAAATTATAATACATAATTCAATATTGATTCTGCAAACACCGCAGGTTTGGCAATCGGTGTGTTATCAAACTGCTGAAAGGTATTTTCTCTGGACCATCCTGCTGTACGCAGGATGCGATCCGTGGGAACTTCCAGCTCCCTTGCTGCCGATGTTTGTGCAGCCCTGGAGGAATGAGATTTGAAGACATCAGTATCCACCCCTGCAGCCCCCAAAACCTGTCTAATCCACATTGATATGATTTCTACGGATACACTATTATGAGTCTGTTTATGGCTGTGCAACAGCACCATTTCCTTGCCTCTAATATGTTTTGTGACTTCTATATAGTGTAATAGATGCGTCATAATGCATCGGCGAACATCTATAGTGTATGCTCGGAATTCCAATTTGAGGCCCGATGACCCAGGCCTATTTTGTTTTACTAATTCATATATGTTAAACGTAATTTCGTTGGTTTATAGGACCATCGTGTACCGCTTAATTTGTGCAGTGACTGGACCCGTCGTGCCGAGTCTAGTGCCATTAGCATGTCTATTTTATGTGTTAGTTTTTCCAGGGACGCGGACGTTGCTGGTGACCATCCCATGAACAACGTTAGGATAATACTCACATCCCAAATCCGAGAGTACCTAGCCCTAGGGGGGTTGGTGTTGAAGATACCTCTCATTAATATTTATACCAGAGGGTGAAATCCAACAGTATGATGTTCTAATCCCTGCCACATGTACGCTGATAGGACACTCCTGGCGCAGTTAATGGTAATGTAGCTTAGACCTTCATCAAAGTGAAGGCTAGCCAGGAATTCTAGTACCTTGGTCGCGGTTGCCGTGTTGTGCGTGATGTTACGCCTGGACCAATAAATCTCCCATTTCCTGATGTATGTCAGATATTGTTTCTTGGTGGACTCCCTATGTGTCGCCGTGATCATATTCATGGTTCGGTGCGTCAGCCCTAGATCCAGAAGTGGTATGTTCAAATTCTGCAAATCAACAGATTTATCCTGTCATGGCATGGGTGACTTTCGCCCGTCACATGATAGACCAACAAATCCGGCCGTTTGGCGATGGACATGGATGGTTCCGAGACCATGTCGAGAACCACGGGGAACCATGCCTCAGTAGGCCAATCGGGTACTACCAAAATACCTGACGCGGAGTCTTGTTGTATTTTGCGTAAGACCCGACCGATGAGGCAGAAGGGGGGAAATGCATAGAGAAACTATTTTCCCCAGTGTAGCGATAATGCGTCAATCGCTGCTGCCCCCGGGTCTGGTTCCCAAGCAACATATGTTGGCAACTGGTGATTAAGCCTAGATGCGAATGGATCGATATACTGTGTTCCATATCGCGCTACAATATCAGCAAACACTTTGTGGTCCAACATCCATTCGGTGTTGTCATTGAATTTTCGTGACCTGGTGTCTGCCACGTTATTGAGTTTACCTGGTAGGTAAATGGCTGCTATCCAAATGTTTCTGTTGATACACCATTGCCAAACACTGTTAACCAGATTATCACATGATATCGATTTGATTCCACCCATATGATTGATATATGCCACCACAGTGGGATTATCAATTTGTAGGCGAATATGCAGGCGGTGCATTTTTGAGCAGTTCGCCTTTAGCCCATCGAACGGATCCAACATTTCTAAGTAGTTTATACCAAGTGTTTGGAGTTAAAATGACTCAAGTGCATTCCATCTGCCACAACAGCTGGAGATGGTATTAGTAGCATCCCAACCGTGAGCGCTGGTATCAGTTTGTAACACAACTGAAGGGTTGCTGACAATGATGGGGCTGGAGCAATTCTGAATGTTTTGTCTCCACCATTGTAAATCCAAAATTGCTTTAACTGGTAGTTGCATTGGTCTGTCCAAATGACCAGCATGATGTTTGAGTGCTTGCACCTTTGCTCTCTGTAGGTTTTGGTAATGCAAAGGTCCAAACTGTGTGGCTGGAAAAGTTTTGGTCATCATGTTGGAGGAAAGACGGTGTCAAGCCTTGAAGGGTAGAGAAGAGGATGA
This sequence comes from Amblyraja radiata, assembly GCF_010909765.2. Lineage (NCBI taxonomy): Eukaryota > Metazoa > Chordata > Chondrichthyes > Rajiformes > Rajidae > Amblyraja > Amblyraja radiata. The sequence continues at coordinate 2,152,988 of NW_022630151.1, read as the reverse complement.
CTAGGATGTAGAAATAACTCGAGTGCCTGAGCCGTGTGGAGAAGTTGAGGAGGCTTGGACTTTATTTACTGGAGAGCAGGAGGATGAGAGGTGATATTATAGAGGTGTACAAGATCATGAGAGGAATATATAGCTTATATGTACAGACTTTTAAACAGAGTCAGGGATTAAACCAGAGGGCAAGTTTCAAGATGAGGATGAGAGATTGAATAGGAACCTGAGCGACAAATGATTTAAACAGAGCATGGTAGGTGTGAAGATCGAGCTGCTGATGAGATAGACGAGGCAGGTGCTATGACAATGTTTAAGAAACATTTTGAGATGTATATAGATAGGTTGGGTTTGGAGGGGCATTGCCTTAATCTGATAGCTGTGACTAGCGCCGATTATGCTTGTTGCACAGCAGGGGCAAACTGGGTGGAATGGCTTCTTTGCACATTGTATGCCTCCCTGTCTTAGAGCAATAGAAACATAGAAAATAGGTGCAGGAGTAGGCCATTCGGCCCTTCGAGCTTGCACCGCCATTCAATAGGATCATGGCTGATCATCCAACTCAGTATCCTGTACATGCCCTCTCTCCATACCCCCTGATCCCTTTAGCCACAAGGGCCACATCTAACTGCTTCTTAAATGTAGCGAATGAACTGACCTTAACTACCTTCTGTGGCAGAAAATTCCACAGATTCACCACTCTCTGTGTGGAAAAAATGTTTTTCTCATCTTGGTACAAAAATATTTCCCCCTTATCCTTAAACTGTGACCCCTTGTTCTGGACTTCCCCAACATCGGGAACAATCTTCCTGCATCTAGCCTGTCCAACCACTTAAGAATGTTGTAAGTTTGTATAGATCCCCTCTCAATCTTCTAAATGCAAGCGAGTTCAAGCCGAGTCTATCCAGTCTTTCTTCATATGAAAGTCCTGCCATCCCAGGAATCAGTCTGGTGAACCTTCTCTGTACCCCCTCTATGGCAAGAGTTTATTTCCTCAGATTAGGAGACCACAACTGTACGCAATACTCCAGGTGTGGTCTCAGCAAGACCCTGTACAACCGCGGTAGAACCTCCCTGCTCCTATACTCAAACCCTTTTGCAATGAATGCTAACATACCATTCGCTTTCTTCACTGCCTGCTGCACCAGCATGCCTACTTTTAATGACTGGTGTACCATGACACCCAGGTCTCGTTGCATCTCCCCCTTTCCTAATCGGCCACCATTCAGATAACAGTCTACTTTCATGTTTTTGCCACCAAAGAGTATAACCTCTCATTTATCCACATTATACTGCATCTGCCATGCATTTGCCCACTCACCCAGCCTATCCAAGTCACCTTGCAACCTCCTAGCATCCACCTCACAGCTAACACTGCCCCCAGCTTCGTGTCATCCGCAAACTTGGAGATGTTGCATTCAATTCCCTCGTCCAAATCATTAATATATATCGGAAAAAGCTGGGGTTCCATCACCGAGCCTTGCGGTACCCCACTAGTCACTGCCTGCCATTGTGAAAAGGACCCGTTTACTCCTACTCTTTGCTTCCTGTCTGCCTGCCAGTTCTCTATCCACGTCAATACTGAACCCCCAATACCGTGTGCTTTAAGTGTGTATACTAATCTCTTATTGTAGGACCTTGTCGAAAGCCTTCTGAAAGTCCAAATATAACACATCCACTGGTTCTCCCTTATCTACACTAGTTACATCCTCGAAACATTCTATAAGATTCGTCAGACATGATTTACATTTCACAAATCCATGCTGACTTTGTCCAATGATTTCACCACTTTCCAAATGTGCTGCTATCCCGTCTTTAATAACTGATTTTAGCAGTTTCCCCACTGCCGATGTTAAACTAACTAGTCTGTAATTCTCCGTTTTTACTCTCCCTCCCTTTGTAAAGGAAATATTCTTCTGAGTACATCCTGTCTTCATTCTCTGTCTCAGAAGCTCGGCAATTACTTCAGTCTCCTGAACATTAACAGCAATTTATTCATCATATCCCCTCTCGTCACCTTCTCTTTACACTTGTCCAACAGTTAATCTGTTGTTTAAAACCAATCATCACCTTCTCTTGCTTATCAACATGGTCCCCAATCTTCATCATCTCCAGTCTCCGTCATGGTCCGAACTGGTCATGGTTGTTACTCACCTCAGATCATTATGTTTGGCCAGCTTTGGTGAGGTCTATGACTGTCATGGATACTTGGGTACAGTGTAAATCGTTGTATTGCATGCAATCCAAACGTTTCACATATATCTTATGTAGATGCAAACAGCTGAAACCTATACAATAGATAGAGCAAATATGAAGAAACAGAATGTAGACTACTATCATGCTGAATATCGTTCTAGATTTTCATCAAACCCTGATTTCTCCATAAATGTGTAAGAATGAACAACATCTGCGCAAAGCGCATTGCGTAATTCCGGTCTATCTTTGTCCTAAGAAACGGACATTCACAGATGTAGAATTCGAGCTTTTTGTATAAACACAAAATATTCATTCAAGCAGATGCAGAAATTATTATTTAACTGTTCTGAAGTGTACAGCTAGAGCGACAGATGATGCAATACTTATCTCACCTTTGAGACCTCCCACTGGCTTGGCGGAGTTGTAAACAATTAAGATGCGAGGCACATTAGGTTTCAGGAACATATTTAGGATTAGGATTATTATTGTGAAATATACCGAGATAGATTGAAGACAAAAACTGTGTTTTGCATGTTATCCAGGCAACCAGATATTCCATGCATAGGTACAATCATTTCAAACTCACGTATACCTGATACACCAAAGGAGAAGATACAGTATACAGAATATAGTTTTAGCAATGTAGCGTATCAGCTCCAGAGACTAACTCCAATGTCCTCAATGGGGACATGTGAATCCAACAGCACCATAGTTTATGGAAGGACCATTAATAATCCTGATAACGGACGGGAAGAAACTACTAGTGGTGCGCGCTTTCACGTGTGTGCAGTTCCTGCGGACCGGAGCAGGGAGAACAAGGAATGGTTGAGGTGAAACAGGCCTTTGATGATTTTGGCTGATTTTCCGAGGCAGCGTAAAGTGTAGATGGAATCAGTGGTGTGAAGTCTGGTCTGTGTGGTGGACTTGACAACATCTCTGCAATTGCTTGCGTTCTCAAGCCGAGCTTTTCTCAAAACAATGATGCCGTACATTATGCTATCCTTGCTGCATCTATCGAAGTTTGGAAGAGTCACTGGTGACATGCCGAGATTTATCTGTCACATCGGGGTATAAAGGGGTTAGTGCGCCTTCTGCGTTACTGCATCTATGATCCACGACATACCTTTGATAGTATTAACACAAAGCGGGAGCTGTCGACCATTTTCACTTCTGCACCATTGATGCAGATTGGGCATGTCATGCACCATGCTTCCTGAAGTCAATAACTAACTTCATCGTCCTGTTGTCATTGAGGGACACATTATTGTCCTGGCACCATATATCTTAGTGCTCTATCTACCTCCTGTACTCCATATTGTCATTATTCTCCATGTCACCCAGCACAATAGGGTTGTGAACAAACCTGTAGATGTAATTAAAGCCAAATGTGTCCCTACAGTCGAGAGTGTAAAGGGAGTATAGTTGGAGGCCAAGAACGCATCCTTGCAGGCCACCGATGTCGAGAGTGATTATGGAGGAGATGCTGTCCCCTATCCTCACTGACTGAGGTCCGTGGGAATAGGAGCCATGGAAGCAGAGACAGAGGGAGAGCACATTCCGTGGTCCTGTGGTTTGGAGATAACAACCATTCTTCTCCCAGCAGACACAGGTACACACGGTCACACGCAGAATGCCAAGATCAAGTTTGTTTGACAATTCAATATCATAATTGCAAACTGTTTTTGATTCCATATTCATTTCCACTCAGGTCTCAACAGGTCTCAACAGGTACACAAAATTGCTGGAGGAACTCAGCGGGTGCAGCAGCATCTATGGAGCGAAGGAAATATTTTCAACAGGTCTCAACAGGTCCTGTTTACACTCCATTAATGGTCATGCTTGTTTCTGGGGTAGATAATACTGTAGATCCAGATATATCTGCGAGAATATTTTACATCTGACTTCAGTCACTCCATGGTGAATTCTTATTCTGAACGATGATCCTAATGTGATCATCCACATACGGGCTGTAATTCTCTCAATATCTATCCTGCAACGGCATTGCAGAAGTCTCGATGCCTGTGTCAATACATTCATTTGTTGTTCTGACGAAGTGCACAGAATGGATGATCTGATCATTGTTCACTTTTTTTTTTTTTTTTTTTTTTTTAAAATATTTTTTATTGGAGATAGGTACATAACCTATTTACATCATTACAGTCTTACATTTTTAAATTGATAATATTGTCAATTATTATTACATTGTCTCCAATACTTTTTGCTTTTTTTTTAAAAAAACTAGATAGAACTAAAGAGATAGATGAAGTAAAGAAAGAAAAGAAAGAGAAGAAAAACAAAAACAAAAACAAACAAAAAAAAAAAAAAAAAGGAAAAAGATAGTTAAAGAAGAATGGAAAAATTTATTAAAATAAAAAAGACTTCATTCGAGATATATTCGTACATTTCAGAGTATAGTATTTCATCCATTCTTTAGCCCGCGTGCTAGTCAGGTTCCTGTGCTGAACTATTCTGACCCTTTAAGTAATCAATAAAAGGAGACCATGTTCCAACGAATAATTCCTGTTTGTCCAACAGGGAAAATCTGATTCTTTCCACGTTTAAGGTTTCCGTCATTTCTATAATCCACATTTTGATTGTGGGGGCCGTAGGGCCTTTCCAAAATTTTAGAATTAATTTTTTTCCTGTTATTAAACTATAATCAATAAAGTTTCTTTGTGTTGTTCTAAGTGTTTGATTTAATTCTAATATTCCGAGTATTATTAATTTTGGATCTGGGTCCAATTGTGTGCTGGTTACTTTAGATATTATACTAAAAATATTTACCCAGAATTTTTTAATTTTTATACAGTTTGCAAACATGTGAGATAATGTAGCTTCTAAATGTTGACATTTATCACATATAGGTGAGATATGTTGAAAAATTTTATGTAGTTTTGTTTTTGAATAATGTAACCTATGTATTACTTTAAATTGTATTAGAGAATGTCTGGCGTTTAGTGAACACTGATATATGTGTTGCAAACTTTCTTTCCAAGTATCTTTCGTTATTACTTGATTTAATTCTTTTTCCCATGTTTGTCTGTGTAAGTCCGTCGAAGGAATGTCACTGTCTAATAAGATATTATATATATAAGATATTAATTTTTCTGTATTAGGATGTTTGTTCCAACATTCATCAAGAATTTCTGAATTTCTAATTCGAAAATTTTGGGAGTTCGATTTTACATAATCTCTAAGTTGAAGATATCTGAAATAATCATTTCCTCGAAGTCCATAAGTCTGTTGCAACTCCTGAAATGTCAGAAAAGTGCCTTCCTTGTAAAGTTGTCCCATATTTTTAATTCCATAATTCTTCCATTGTGTAAAACCCCCGTCCAACCATGAAGGCTTAAACAAAGGATTATTCACAATTGGAAGAAAAAGTGATAAATTATCTAATTTTAATGTCTTTTTTAATTGTTTCCAAATTCGTATAGCACTAAATATTATAGGGTTTTCCCTATAAATTTTTTTGTTTAATTTAGACGTAGCAAATAATATCGAACCGATATCAAACGGTAAACAATCTTCCTTTTCCATTTTTAACCAGTCTGGTTGATGATCTATTTCTTCCAACCAGAAATTCATATTTTTAATATTAACTGCCCAGAAATAAAACAAAAAATTGGGTAAAACCAAGCCTCCATTTATTTTTGATTTACACAAGTGTCTTTTGTTTATCCTATGATTCTTATAATCCCAGATAAAATCATTAACAATAGAGTCCAATTTAAAAAAAAAAGTTTTTGCCAGATATATCGGAATTGTCTGAAAAAGGTATAATATTTGCGGTAAAAGAATCATTTTTATGGCATTGATTTTGCCAACCATTGAAATAGGAAGTGTTTTCCAGTATTGAATATTCTTATGTAGTTTGTTCCGTAATGGGGGAAAATTTGCTTTAAATAATGATGTATATATCTTAGTTACATAAATACCTAGATATTTAAATTTTTCATTTACTATGTTAAATGGAAATTGTTGTATTATCTATTTGTTATGTTCCCTTATTGGCATAATTTCACTTTTATTCCAATTTATTCTGTATCCTGAAAGTGAACCAAATTGGGTTATTTGCTTTAATAAGTTTGGAATACTAATTTCTGGTTTTGTAATGTAAATTAATACATCATCTGCGTATAGAGAAATTTTGTTCACTGTGTCCTTTGTGTTATACCCATGTATTTCCGGATTCCCCCTAACTCTTTCTGCCAGTGGCTCAATAGCAAGCGCAAATAATAATGGAGATAATGGGCATCCTTGTCTACAACCTCTAGATAGGCTAAATTTAGATGACAACCTTTGGTTTGTAAATATTCTAGCCGTGGGATTTGTATATAACAGTTTTATCCATGTACAGAATTTCTCCCCTAGCTGCATATTTTCCATCACCGAAAATAAATAAGGCCATTCGATCTGATCAAATGCTTTTTCAGCGTCAAGTGAAATTATTGCTAGATCTTCATTAATAATTCTCTTGGAATTATTAATATTAAATAATCTTCTTAGATTATAATATGAGTACCGTTTCTGAATAAAGCCTGTTTGGTCAGGGTGTATTAATTTATTCATCACTGTACTTAATCTATGCGCTAGTATTTTAGTTAAAATTTTCTGATCTGTATTTAAAAGTGCAATTGTTCTGTATGATCCCGGGTCTTCCGGATCTTTATCAGCTTTAGGAATAAGTGTTATTATAGATTCATTTAAAGTGTCTGGAAGTTTCTGTTGAGTATATATATACTCATACAGTCTTTGTAAACGTGGGCTAAGCAAATCATAAATGTTTTAATAAAATTCGGAACCTAAACCATCTGGTCGTACTGCTTTACCATTTTTTAAAGAGCCAATAGACTCCTCAATATCCTTTATCGTAATCTCCCTTTCTAATAATTCTCTATCGTTTGAATCTAAACCTTTTAAATTACATTTTATTAAAACATCTGCTATTCCTTCTGATTGTGCTACGGTTTTAGTTGAATAAAGGTTATGATAGTATTGGAGAAATCTATCATTTATGTCCTTGGGCATTTTTAATAATTCTCCTGTCTCTGTTCTAATTTTATGAATTGTTTTTTCCCCTTCCATTTTTCGTAACTGACGTGCTAATAATTTTTGTGGTTTGTCTCCAAATTCAAAATGTAATTGTTTGGTTTTTTGATAAAGTTTTATTACTTGTTCTGAATACATTTTATTTAATTTATATTTCAATACAGCAATTTTATTATGTTTTAAAGTAGATGGCATTCTCGCATTTTCTATATCTAGTTGCTTGATTTCACTTTCCAATGTTTGTTGCTTAATCCTGTTCTCTTTATTATAAAATGCTTGAGCAGAAATTAATGTACCTCGAACATACGCTTTAAACGTTTCCCACATAAGAGAAGTAGGTGTGTCAGGGTTGTCATTTACCTCAAAAAATATTTGAATCTGTTTAATAATATATTCCTGGCATGATCTTTCGTTCAAAATGTGTGGGTTAAATCTCCAATATGCTTGTTTCTCGGACATTCCATTTAATTTAATCATGAATGTTACAGGTGCGTGATCTGAGATTATAATGTTATGGTATTTTGAATTATAAATAAATGGGATAAACGTAGAGTCAACTAAAAAATAATCTATTCTTGAGTATGTTTTGTGTACTGGTGAGTAAAATGAATATTCCCGTCCAGTTGGGTTTTCTATTCTCCAGACATCCTTAATAATAGTGGTATTAATAAATGAATTTATAAATACACTTGATTGAGATTTAACTTTTTTTTGCCTTGATGATCTATCTAAGTATGAATCTAATGTACAATTGAAGTCTCCTCCAATTATTAATTTATATTGTGTAAATTCAGGAATTTTATTAAATGTTTTATTAAAAAACTTGGGGTTGTCAAAATTAGGCCCATAAACATTAAGAAGAATCACTTTTTCTCCATTTAACTCTCCAACTAATATAATATATCTACCATCAATATCCACTATTGTTGAAGAGTTCTTAAAAGGTATTCCTTTACGAATTAGTATTGCAACTCCTCTGGTCTTATGGGAAAAGGAGGAATGATATGATTCAGCGATCCACCTAGCTTTAAGTCTATGTTGAGATTCCTTTTTAAGGTGTGTTTCTTGAAGAAATATGATATCTGTTTTGATTAAATTTAGATGTGCCAAAACTTTACCTCTCTTAATTGGTTCATTGATTCCCTTGACATTCCAACTACAAAATGTTATTCCCTGACCCCCTCTTGTCATATTAACATATTGCATATTGTTTCTAAGGTGGTCTATAACCGAGCAGAAGGTACAACACATAGAACCTGACCCTGCTCCCGAACCTCAAATAGATGAATTTAAAATCATATACATCGCTCTTCCGAACACATCTCCTTGTATTAGTCTTATTTTTCCATTCAAACATTAAGTTATAAAAATATTTAAAGTGAAAAAAGTGATAGAGTTGGTTAGTATAGGGTGAAAGAAAAAGAACTACATCTACAATTAGTGTAGTTAGTGATAGCCACACTAACGTGGCTAGAATTCTAAAGACTTCCGTAGCCTTTGTTAAAAAAAAAATTTCCAGCTCCGTGCCCGAAGAAAAAAAAAGATGATTTCTAACATTCAAATAACTTCTTTGGGAGTAACAAACGTATTTACATACCCATACATACACACACACAATATACATATATATATATATATATATATATATATATATATATATATACCCATATGTATACATACATAAGCACGTAACCCTGCAGAAAAGTTCAAAAACAGCAGAAATTCACAACGTTATTATTCTCTACATATCATATTAATTTTTTCGCTAAATCTATAAATTTAATTTTAAATTGAAAAATAAAGAGAAAAACCGTTAAACGTTATTAATGACGTAGGCTAATTTACCTCTTGCATATCTTCCTATATAATATAAGTATGTAATTCATTTCTACGTTAATCGAAGACTATTAATTATTAATCATTGTTATCAATCATATACAGTATTAAATTTTTATGAGAAATGTTAATGTTAATAATTTTAGTGGTAATATAGATATTTAATAAGTATTAGTTGTTACATATATAGTTAGATATGAATATACAGATAGTAATATTGATTAATAAACAAAAATACAAAGATCACGGTTTTATCCAATGTCCTCCGTCCATTTCGGTTTCCGAATGTCCTTAAAGCTCTTAAAAGAACTTTAAAGGTCCTTTTAGATCTGGCTTGACTCCTAAGGAGTAATGTAAATTCTTCAGTCTATGGTCATGTTACCGACTTCTTTGGCATATTCCAGTGCTTTTTCATGGTCTGTAAAAAAGTGCTCCTTGGACTTGTAGAAGACTCTTAGTCTTGCGGGATAAAACAAGCTGTATCTCAAATCAGGTACATTCTTCAGTATTCTCTTTGTCTCAGTGAACAGCGCTCTTTTCTTGAAGACTTCTGCCGGATAATCTCGGTAAATACTGAATCTCACACCTTCAAAAAGGAGCTGTCCGCCTCGAACAATTTTCTTCATTATATCATCAAATTCATGATCCAATTGCACCTTTACGATAATTTGTCTTGGATGGGCATCATCTTGTGTACGACGTCGCTGCGCTCTATGAGCTCGACCGAGTGAAGGTTTGTGATCCAATTTTAAGGCTTTTTGTAATAGGTCTGCCACAAAATCCCGAGTGCCCATTTCCTTCTCACTTCCTTCTTTCACCCCTACAATTCTTAGATTCTTACGTCTTTGACGCCCCTCCAAATCAGTACACTTATCACTTAATTTGATCACCATATCGGAGAGGCGTTGGTTTTCAGTAAGGAGTCGACTTACAGTTTCCTCACTTGTCGTCGCCCATTTCTCAAGTTCGGTTATCGCTGTTCTATGTTGCTCAAGTACGTGATGAATGGGGTCCACCTCCGTTTTAACCTTCGTTTCCACCGAAACGATCCTGGTTTCCAGCACTTCCATCTGATCCTTGATCTCTTCCTCCCTCGTCCTCTTCCAGATTTCCAGCATTTGTTGAACGGTAGAAAGCATTTCTGCTTTAAAATCTACCTTAAAAGAGTCAAGTTCCTCTATAAACTTCTCTCCAAAGGTTTTCATTTCGGCAGCGAGAAAGGTTTTAAGATCCTCCATTTCAGACTTTTTCTGTTTCATTTTCTTCGGAGGGTCTTCCTGGGCCGTCGTTGTAACTGAGGCCGAGGCCTCTGTAGGGCCTTCCTCTTCCATCTGCGGTTTCCCTTTACCGGCTTTTTTTTGTGTCCCACGGGGGGGGGGGGGGGGGGGGGTACGTTGTAGCGCCATACCATAAAGTCGCGCGCCTGATGACGTCACGCAGGCAGCCGTTCAGATCGCGATCGCTGCAGGTAAGACCCGATTTTCTCCCGTTTTTAATTTCTTCGGCACGGAGC
>NW_022630151.1:2069900-2137400 GCF_010909765.2 Amblyraja radiata | reverse complement strand
TCGTTTTCTGGAGGAGAGGGTACTCTCCATGCATATATATCTGAGAGAGTAAATTACATCTCTTCTCAGTCACTACAAGGTGCATTCATATTCTGATCTTCTGATCTTAACATAATCTTCCTTATATCCGTTGTTTATTGCATTGAAGGTCTATCTTGTCAGGGCGTCACAGTCCCACTATTCAATGTCAATAAATTCACTTGTTGGTTTTAGCAACTGTACACAGTAGAGGGTCTGATTAATTGGTGATCGTCTCACAGCCACTTTATGCTCTGGATAAATCTGACCTTCTGACTCTACACCGCTTCAAAGGTAAGTGTCATCTTCTTTAAAAGAGAGAGAGCCAGGGCATAATATTCTGTGGACCAATTGCTAGTAAATGTGATTCAGTAATTGGGTCGCATGGACACAGAGAGTTGCTGGGCTTGTTTCGCTGCCTCTTGGTCCAATCTCGGCATATTTCTCCACATGTGGTATCACCGTCATTAGTTATAACAGGACTGTACTGCCATCTCATTGTGTGTCCCAGCTGTAGGGAGAGGTGAGGTGTTCACTGGACCGGATGAAGCTGCAGGGTGATGATATAAAGTGTGTAAAATCATGAGATAAATAATTAGGATGAATGCAGTCTTTTATCCAGGATGGAGAATCACAAATCAGATATCATAGGGTTAAGGTGAGAGGGGTAAGATTTACAAGGAACCTGAAGGGAAGACTTGACACAAAATGTATCTCGGTATAAGGGGCAAACATAGGTAAGATAATGTACTTCTGACATTACATATGAGTTTTCTGACTCTGCTGAGTATATTTTTTTATGTTGTATTGCAAATATCCGGCAATTAATACGGTCCACGATACGGAATCGGATGTTTTACTGTGTTCTTCCTGCCGCGCCCACTCGTCACCTTGTCTTCACATGTGTCCAACAGTTCATTTGTGGTTAACCGCCATTCAACACATTCTCTTGTTTAATATATACTGTTTCCGTAACATGGACATTCTTATAGCAATCGTAGTACGAACATCCCGCTCTGTTCATGGTTGTAACTTATATCAGATCATTAGATCAGGCAAGGTGAGGCTGGTCTATTATTGTCACATGTTCCTAGATGCAGTGGAAAGCGTGACTTTGCTCGCTACCTATTCAGTTCAGATATGCTATACATCGATACAATCAATTAAAATCATGTAGTTGTAGCGTGGAGGATGTTACATAATGCAGAGTAAAGTGTATTATATAACCATATAACAATTACAGCACGGAAACAGGCCATCTCGACCCTTCTAATCCTTGCCGAACACGTATTCTACCCTAGTCCCATATACCTGCGCTCAGACCATAACCCTCCATTCCTTTACCGTCCAAATAACTATCCAATTTATTTTTAAATGATAAAAACGAACCTGCCTCCACCACCTTCACTGGAAGCTCATTCCACACAGCCACCACTCTTTGAGTAAAGAAGTTCCCCCTCATGTTACCCCTAAACTTCTGTCCCTTAATTCTCAAGTCATGTCCCCTTGTTTGAATCTTCCCTACTCTCAGTGGGAAAAGCTTATCCACGTCAACTCTGTCTATCCCTCTCATAATTTTAAAGAACTCTATCAAGTCCCCCCTTATTATTATATAGCATATCGTGCTGAATATTGTTGATTATTCCCATCAAACCCTGAATTATCCGTGTATTAATGAGAATCAATAACCTTAGTTCAAGTGACACTGTGTCATTCAGTTCTCCGTCTAACTGGACAAGTGCAGTTGGATAATTCGAGTTCTGGAAAAAAACACAAAACAAAGAATGTGTGTAAAAATATTATTTAAATGTGCATGTTTATATCTGGAACAATGGAACAATAAGCCGTGAAAGATCCCTCTGGGGACACGATGTTGTAGACAATTAAAATAAAAGGCGTTTTAGGTTTGAGCTTCAGGTTTAAGTTTGATATTGTTACACGAGTACATGTGAATAGCGATATGTTGCATGCTATCCAAACACATCATATATATCATATATTGACAGTATCAGTTCAAACTCGAGGACAACGCGTGGTGGGCTAAAGGATTCACATGGAGAATGAGCTACCAGAGGAGGTCGTTGAGTGTGTCATTGTTACAACCTTGCAATGGGAGTTAGACTGCTTGGTGGATAGGAACGATTTGGGGTTATGTGGGCGAAAGATGGGTTGGAGTGATTCGTGAAGATGGGGAACATCGGTCGGCAGCTGGGCCGAAAGGTCTATTACCGTGTTCTCTGACAATATATAGAGCCATGTGGAAGGTACAGAGTGCAGCATATAGTTCGCACCGTTGAGAGTATTTGTAGTGCATTCGTTACTTGGAGGATCATCCACTATAGGACATCCACTATAAACACACTGACTCCCATGGCTATCTAGTCTACTCTTCTTCCCACCCTGCTTCATGTAAGGACTCCATCCCCTAACCCCAATTCCTCCGTCTACACCGCATCTACACCCACCCAGGATGGGGTGTTCCACACCAGGGCATCTGAAATGTCCTCATACTTCAGGTAACGAGGGTCCCCATCCAGCACTGTAGACGAGGCTCGCACCAGGGTCTCTTCCATACCCCGTAACATTGCTCTTCCCCCACCCTCCTCACCCCCTATCAGTCTCAAGAAGGGTTTCGGCCCGAAACGTTGCTTATCTCCTTCACTCCATAGATGCTGCTGCACCCGCTGAGTTTCTTCACCATTTTTGTATACAGTCGAGTTTCCAGCATCTGCAGTTCCCTCTTAAAGACTTCTTAAGCACTTGGAGGAACTGACCGGTCTGGACAAGTCTTTGACTACGTTAGTTGTTTTCTTTCCGAGGCAGCTTGATGTGTAGATGGATTCAATGGTGGGACGTCTGGTTTCTGTGATGGATTGGACTCTATTTATAACTGCAATTTCTCGCGGTCTTGGCAGATCAGTTACCACTCCAATCTGTGGTGCAACCCGACAATATGCTTTCCCCGATATATTGCGAGATGCTTGTCAGAGTCACTGGAGACAAGCCACATTACCTCAGACTCCTGCTGAAGTAGTGTCGTTGATGTGCCTTCTTGGAAGTCGCATCAATTGATTACCCCGCGACAGATCGTTGGTAATCTAACACCATGCAACTTGAGCACTCGACCATTTTCAATTCCATACCATTGATGCAGCTGTGGGCTGTACTCCACCATGCTTCATGAAGTCAATAACTACCTCCTTCAACTTGCTGACATTGAAAGAGGGGTTATTGCCCTGACATCGTGTCACTAACTTCACTATCTTCGTCTTCTATTCCATCTCCACGTGGCACATTATTTGACCCATCCCATTTGTATCATCGGCTAACTCGTAAATACAATAAGAGCCGGGTTTGGCCGCACTGTGGCGAGTGTAAATGAGGTATAGTAACGGGCTGAAAACCAATACTTGCAGGCGCTGATGTTATTCTGGAGGAAGTGTAATCTGTAATCACTGACTGATCGAGCATTCAGTGGAAGAGTGGGAAAGGATTACCCGGTCCCGGAGTTTGAAAAAGCTAACCATTCCATCCTTTTGCGCATAAATGTACACATTGCTAAACGCATACAGTAAAGTTCGAGACTGTTCTTACTTTCAATATTATCCGCGAACTGACCTAGGCACCAGTAGTGGCTACCTCGCCAACAGGCTGTCTGTCCATTCTCCTTCTTTCTTATTTTTAATGTATTAAAAAGTATGTTTTAGTGATCCTTGGTTTGTTTTATGTGGGGTTGTGTGTGAGGGGGCAGGGGAGACTTTTATTCAATATCTTTCTTCGACGGAGATGCGATTTTTTCCACATCGTATCTCCGTCCGCACTGTGCCCTAACACCGTGGAGTTGGCGGCCTCCCCTGGAGACCGATCTGGCGCTCCAAGCCGCGGGAGTCGGCCGGACTTTAACATCGCGGAGCTTGCGATGCCTTTGCCGGGGATCGAAGCGCCAACCGCGGGACCTGTGGACTTTAACATCGTGGATCCCACTGTCTCTGGTAAGAAGAGGCCGAGTTGGGAGCTCCATGCCGCGGAGTTTCAACCGCCCCGACGCGGGAGTTATGATCACCCCGACGGGGCCCTCGATCGTCGGCTGCGGAGCTTTGATCGCTCCGACTGCGGATTGTTTGATAGACCCGACCAGGAGAGTATACAGAGGAAGGAGATTGGACTTTGTTGCCTTCTTGCACAATGAGTAATGTGGGGAATTCGCTGTGGTGGATGTTAACTTTTATGTAATTGTGTGTCTTGTTGCTTTTGTTTCGTATGGCTGTGTGGTAATTCGCATATCACTGCAGCGTAATAGGCACATGGGGCAACAAAGTTCATTTGAACCATTTGAGCTGCTCAAAGTTCTGTTCTTGGCACCTCAAACAATGAAGCTCAGATCCAATAATTATCGGGTGTTGAGCAATTTCCAGCTTTTCAATGATGGGGACATCGCGTGGACGGCAGAAGAACTGCATGCGAACGGGCACGAATCCATCAATAAGTCATTTGTTGAAAACTTGCAGGTTCCGTGTGCATGTTGGGTAATTCGCTGCGTAAGATCACCAATAATCCGCTTCCCAGATCTGAAGAAATAATTGCTACTCTTTGTCTCCTTTCTTCAGTAGACGATGGTGCAAACCAGCTGCCTCCCAACATGTCGGCCGCAATTCGATTCCCGGTCTCCGCAGTTGACCCGATCAACGCGAACCCCGCCTCCCGAGAGCTTTGGTGATTTCGTTCAGATTCCAATTAATAACCAAATGAATAAGAATAATAAGGTATGATGAATTGCGGTAAAATAGATTCCATGACAAATTATTATTGACTGACGCACAATAGTCGTTGGTTCAGGTATGGAACTCCCGCCCCTCTCATTTTCCCGGTAAAGCGGTGAACCTCCCAGTTCATCTTCCTGGCCTCTTTATTGCCGAATGCTACAGAAATCGAGGGAAGATCCCGACATGTCTCGACGATAAGTTCACACGGAGTGACGCATGTCTCTTCAACACATAATCTTCTCGCCGCTGCAGTTATTCGTTTGTACCCGCTCTCTGATGGTTAGATTGGATTAGATTAGATTAGTTAGATTAGATTAGATTCCTTTAATTGTCATTCACGAATAGACCGAAATGTCGTTGCCTGCAGTCATACATATAATAATAAACGACAAAACACACATTAAACACAAATTTGCATCCACCACAGGTGTTCACCAGGCATCTCCTCACTGTGATGGAGGCAAAAGTTTTAAAGTCACTGTCTCTTCCCTCCTTATTCTCCCTCTGCACTGAGGCGATCCAGGCCTCCGATGTTGTTATCCCACCGGGCGATGGTAGTTAGTCCCGCGGCTCAACCGAGCTCCGCGAACGGGCCGGTTCAAGCTCTGCGTCCCAGGGTAGTCGTAACTGCCGAAGCTGCCGCCCTCCAGTCCAGCGGACGCAGCTGTTGCCGCGGGAGCAACGGAAAAACAGGCACCAGCCTGTGATCTGCAAGCTCCCGACAATGTCTTCCCTTGGCCAGCGGCTGAGCCCCGGATTCAGGTTGCCGCCCCCGGAACGTCGCCTCAGCCACCGGAGCTCCGTCTCAGCCCCGAGTCGTGCCGCCTCAGCTACCGGAGCACCGTCTCAGCTCCGAGTCGGGCCGCTGCCACCAGAGCACCGTCTCAGCCCCGAGTCGTGCCGCCCTCACCGGAGCACCGTCTCAGTCCCGAGCAGGGCCGCTGCCACCGGAACGCCGGAACGCCGCCACAGCCCCGAACTCGGCCAGCCTCTGTTGTAAGTCCTGGCTGGCTCTGCGTCCGGAACCTCGAGGTCGGTCGCAATTGGAGGCCGCCAGCTCCGCCATTAGGTCTCAGCGCAGACGGAGGCAGAGAAGGGGGGATACGACAGAAAGAGTGGCATTCCCCCGAAGGGAGTGACATAAAACCATGTTTCACCCCCCCCCCGCCACATAATACAACCTAATAACTACAACTTGACTAAAACAAAACAAAAACAAAACTACATTTTACAGCTTTGCTGAAATGTGGCGCCCCGTTTGAACACAATACTCCAACATACACAGAAAATAATGGAGACAAGTCAGGCAGCACCAAGAGTCATAACGTCATGGAGTAATGAAACGCCCTATGGCCCAACTTGACCACGCCATCTAAATAGCCCATTAAAGCATGAATGTTTGCCGATTTCAATCTATATCTTACTCTAAGTCTCCCCCATCTACGTCCAAAGGTTTATTTGAAATTGTGTTTTTGTTCTTCCTCAACTACCTCATTTGGCACTCGTTCAGTACATACAACATCCACAGTTTTATAACAACGTTCATTTTAAACTAGACTAAGTGGGACCCGTTGGGTCCCAGCTTCACACGGGAGGGCTGATCCCCCAACTCTGGTCTCTCCACCAATTCGAATATTGCTGGCCAGTGGGGGGGGGGGGGGGTGTCTGGAAAGCTAGCATAGGTCTTGTTGGCCGAAGGGACTGGATTCCAGAGGGCTAGTATGGATATTGTGGGTCGAATGGATTCTTGGGCTGGCAGCTCAGTCACTGAGGCCTGCGGCTTTTCCAACTGTCCAGTCGCAACTGTGGCTTTGGCAACTGTGCTTTTGCAACTGTGGTTTGGCAACTGTGGCCTTGGCAACTGTGGCTGGGAGAAATAACCGCTTTATTAGATCCGACCGTTTACTGCAAATGTCCCGCTCATTTCGTGATTTCCGATGAGTGGACAGGTCACGCTGATTGCGTCACCTCCGGTGAGTGCAGAGTCGTGCTGAATGCGGAAGTGTTGCTGACTGCGGAAGGCCTAAAGTGTAGACACTGCGCTCTTCCGTTTGAGTATTCAGAAATGTTTACAGCCATATAACCATATAACCATATAACCATATAACAATTACAGCACGGAAACAGGCCATCTCGACCCTTCTAGTCCGTGCCGAACACATAATCTCCCCTAGTCCCATATACCTGCGCTCAGACCATAACCCTCCATTCCTTTCCCATCCATATAACTATCCAATTTATTTTTAAATGATAAAAACGAACCTGCCTCCACCACCTTCACTGGAAGCTCATTCCACACAGCTACCACTCTCTGAGTAAAGAAGTTCCCCCTCATGTTACCCCTAAACGTCAGTCCCTTAATTCTCAAGTCATGTCCCCTTGTTTGAATCTTCCCTACTCTCAGTGGGAAAAGCTTTTCCACGTCAACTCTGTCTATCCCTCTCATCATTTTAAAAACCACTATCAAGTCCCCCCTTAACCTTCTGCGCTCCAAAGAATAAAGCCCTAACTTGTTCAACCTTTCAACTGGCAACTGTGGCACCTATATATGGTGTGTGAGTGTTTGTATCTTTCTGTTTATCTGTATGTATGTGTGAGTGTGTCTTTGGGTGTGTGTGAGTGTATGTGCGTGTGGCTGTGTCTGTGTCTGTATGTGTGTCTCACTGTGAGTGTGTCTGTCTGTGTGTGTTCTGTCTGTGTGTGTGTCTGTCTGTCTGTTTGTGATTGTCTGTGTATGTGTCAGTGTATGTGTCAGTGTCTGTGTTTGAGTGTGTGTGTGTGTGTGTGTGATTCTGTGTGTTTGAGTGTCTGCCTGTATGTTTGTCTGTGTGTCTGTCTGTGACCGCGTGTTTGTGTAAGTGTGTGTGTGTGTGTGTTTGTCAGTATGTGTGTGTTCGTCAGTGTGAGTGTGTGAGTGTGTGTGTGTGAGCATTTGTGTGTATGTATTTGTGTTTGGGTGTTTAAGTCTATCTGTCTGTGATGGTGTCTTTGTTGTGACAGTGTGTGTGTGTGTGTGTGTGTGAGAGAGAGAGTGTTTGTGTGTATGTATTTGTGTTTGTGTGTTTGGCTGTGTGTCTGCGTATGTCTGTGTGTGTGAGTGTCTGTGTATGTGTGTGTACGAGTGTGAGTGTCTCTGTGTGTGTGTGAATGCATGTGTGTGCACTCTGCTTGAAATGTTGTAAAATTGGATTTGCTGGCTTGGAGTGCTTTGAGGTTGGACGTGCGGCCCGCACTCCGCTTCAAGTGCAATGAGATTGGACTTGCAGGCCTCCACTCAATGATGACTTTTGAGGTAAATTATCAGATGTATTTGTTAAAATATAACCACTCAATCTCTCCATATTAAAATTGCATTTTTTCCTCTCACCAGCAAAGCGACATCATGTGGCAGTGGGGAGTAGATCACAACAAGAAAGTATTTAAGAAATCTCATCTCATTTAGATTGTTGATATTTCTTCGGTCGTTCACATTTTAAGGTTTACTAAATTCTTTTTTGCTCTTACCATGCCTGCGTGTTCTTCTTCACAATGGGATCCTAATAGGCAGGAATGGCTGCGCTGTCGGAGAGCCACTAAGAATGCATGGGGGGTGGTTGAGTGTAGATGGACTGAATGCGTGGGGGAGAGGGGAATGGCAAGGAGCAGCGGGAGTGGGTGAAGGGAGGAAGGGTGACTGAGTGAAC
Organism: Amblyraja radiata; assembly: GCF_010909765.2. Lineage (NCBI taxonomy): Eukaryota > Metazoa > Chordata > Chondrichthyes > Rajiformes > Rajidae > Amblyraja > Amblyraja radiata. The sequence goes on along the minus strand of NW_022630151.1, from coordinate 2,128,936 downwards.
TCCCACCACACCAGCCGTGAGTGAGTGGATCGCCAGCACACCAGCCATGAGTAAGTGAACTGACAGTCCACCAGCTGTAAGTGACTGAAGTGCCAGCCCACCAGCCGTGACTTAGTGAACTGCCAGCCCACCTGTCATGACTCACTGAACTGCTAGTCCAAGAATCAATTCAGTCCACAATGTCCATACTAGCCCTCTGGAACCCAGTCCATTCATTGCACAACACCCATACCAGCGCTCCAGAGGTTTACGCAAGGATAGACTTTCCTCCTTCATTGCTGTGATCTGTAAAAAAATAGTTGAAAATGACTAAAATTGATTGTCCACCCTGTACCCTTTCTATCTCACAGAGGCTGTCACCTGTTTTCGGCAGAATGTCTGGCAGTTTCTCATCTGCCAGCCGGCCAGGCCTCAGTTACCGAGCTGCCAGCCTGCCATGCCTGAGTGACTGAACTGCCAGGCCTGAGTGACTGAGCTGCCTGGCCTCACTGGCTGAGCTGCCAGGATTCAGTGATTGAGCTGCCAGGCTTCAGTGCCTGAGCTGCAAGACCAAGAATCAATTCGGCCCACAATGTCTATACTAGCCCTCTGGAAACCAGCCCTTTCAGCCCACAACAACCATGCTAGCGCTCCAGAAGGTCAGCCCCCACTGGCCAGCAATATTGGAATTGGTGGAGAAGTGGTACATTGCGTTGGGGGACCAGCCCTCCCCTGTGAAGCTGGGACCCAACAGGTCCCATTCAGTCTAGTATATTTTATAAATAGCTGCGGTCCTATTTTCTATCCATGTCAATGTCCAATCCCAATACCATGTGCTATAATTGTAGCCACTAATCTCCTGTGTGAGATCTTAACAAATGCTTCCTGAAAGTCCAGGTACACTACATCCACTGGCTCTCCCGTCCATTTAACTTGTTGCATCCTCAAAATGGATGATGCAATGTTTCTGCAACCTATATGACATGTCGCTGGTTTCATGGTGTTGTAAACAATGGAGATGACAGGCGCTTTAGGTTTTAGGTTCAGGTTTGGGGATATTATTGGCACATGTACCGATGTACAGTGAAAAAAATTTTGTGCTGCATGCTACCCAAACAGATTACATACATCATTTATAGATTTTATCAGTTCAAACGCGATGATACAGGACACTGGGGATAATGATCCACCTTATGCGGTCGCTACATAGATTCGCACAGCGGGTGGCGCAAATATCAAATTAGCTGCCAAAGGTGGTAGCTGAGGTAGTAATTACACAGGATCTAAAATACTTTTGGTCAAACACAGTTAGGAACTGACATGCGCCAAAAAAACGGCAGGCGGGACTAATGTGAATGGTGTACATTGATCGGCGTTGACAGATTTGACAGAAGGACCTGTTCGTGCGTTGTGTGACTGATGAGAATAGATAGAGCAAAGTGGAAAATAGAAAGAGAAGAATGCATTTATCAGCATTGTAGCACTATTTTATACAACATTACGTCAGACAAAGTTCAATGTCCATAATGGTGTAAAGGGGATTGAATAATGCCCTAGCCTCTGCAGGGACCGTACATATACCCGATAGCGGAGGAAATGAACCAATTCCCAAGTTTTGTGATGCGCGCTCACAAACATCTCTACCTGTTGCCGGATAGGTGTAGGGGAAAGAAAAACACTGACCGAGATTTGCCAAATCTTTGATTGTGTTGGGTGTTTGGGTAATGTTATGCAGTGTGATGTGCAGATAAAGACTATGATTAGTCTGGACTCTGAGATGGACTGGGCTATATTTACAACCATCTGCAATATCTCGCGGTTTTGGCATCGTTGTTCCCAAAACAAGCTAATGTAGCGCCACCAAATGTGGTAAATAAAGGTGAGGCGTCAGGCCGGTTCAAAGTCGTTTCTTCAGTGGTGACACCTTAGGTTGGTACGCTAACTATAATAAAAGTGTTGCTGTAGCTGAGTGAGGTGTTTCACTCGGGCTCTGCTACCGGTTGACTACTTACGGTCTCCAGGTGAGATGACCTTAGGTACCAGGACCGTGCCCGCCCTCGTACATCCTGACGAGCGTTCGAGCATAAGTGGCCCGTGTATAGGCTGACGCCACAATACGATGCAACGTGACAATAAGCGTTTTAACATGTTTTTGCAAGAGTAGCGGGAGACATGACAAATGTTTTTTTTTCGAGTGTGATTGCAGCACGTCAGAGTGGCAATATTGACAGGAAACTGAAGGAAATACTTTATACTCCGACGTTGTTGGGTGTATGAAACAAGTGGTCCGAGGAGTTAGTTGAGAAGTTCTGCAGCAAGAGTATTTGGAAAGATCGGTGCCAATTCAACAGTAGTAAGAAACAATAAGTAGTTGCTGACCAATAAATGTTGAGCTGGAACTGATTCTGGAATAATGTTCAGGGTCGCCCACGAGCAATACCGACTTTAGCCTGTTTGTGATTTGAAAAATGATACCACACTGCATGCGGTTCATCAATATCCGAGTTCTGATGAGATCATTAACTTCTCACATTACACATTTTCCCTTTCACCGCCGATGTCTTCTGTCATCTGAGTATATCATGTCTTCCTTTTGTATTTCAGACGCAGGGAAATTGCCACGGTCCGCAGTAAATTATCAGCATGTTTATTGTGTTCTTACACCTGCCCTCACACTTCACATTCTCCTCGCATTTGTCCAACAGTCCATTTGTGGCTCACAGCCATTCATCACCTTCTGCTTAACATCATCACCGTTTGTGTCTCATCTATAATCCCAGTCAGCGTCATAGTACAAACATTCCCGCTCTGATCAGAGTTATATCATACCTCATGGGCCATTTAGTCAAGTTAGATCTATTATTATCACATGTATCGAGCTGCAGTGGGAAGAGTTGTTTTGCATGCTACTCACTTCACTCAAATATCCCAGACAAAAAAGCAATCAATGTGAAGCCAAGTGCAATAGATCGGGTAAATGGGAAGATACGGAATGTAGAATACAATTCATGATACAGAACATCATGCTGAATGTGGTTCGTTATTTCCACCCAACCCCGACTTGTCCGGGTATTTGGAACAATGAACAATCGTTGCTCAAGCCACATTGCATAATTCCGGTCCACCTTTCTCCTAGGAGTTGCACCTTTGCATTTGGAGGACAAGATATTTGTACAAACACAAAACCATCATTGAACCTGTTGTACAATTCGTATTGAACCGTGCCGGGTGCATAGCTAGAACTATTAATGATGCAATGTTTCTATCAACTATGAGTCTTGGTTTGTGAAGGTGTAAACAATTAACCTGCAAGGGGCATTGATATTTGGGCTTCATGTTTAGCTTTATTATTGTCATGTGTATTGAGGCGCATGATACAGCAAAGGGGGAGATACAGAATGCAGAACATAGTACGCAGCATGATAACGCATATGTTCCTTGGACATATATCCACCAAAGTGTCGGGATGTTTTGAACAGTACTCAGTGATAATGGAAGAGAAGAAACTATTCCTATGTGTAATTGTCCGCTTTCGAGCGCTTGTACTTCCTACTGGACGGGAGAAAGGGTGGAAAAGAATGATCGTTTTGGGACACGGCTTTTATTATGTTTGTTGCTTTTGCGAGGCAGCGTGGTAGAGATGGAATCAATTGTGCGAGGTCTGGTCTTTGTGATGGACTGTGCTACATCTAAAATATCTCTACAACTTCTAGCCGCCTTGGGAAGAACATTTCCCAAACTAAGCTGCGATCCATCGCCACAGTATTGTTTCTATAGTCCACCTGTAGATGTCTGTAGACGTTCTGTCTGTCTCCTCCGATGTGGTTGATGTAGGACTGATCAGTGGTAATACTTGCGCCAAGGAACTCGATGCTCAACTATTGCAATTCTGCACCGTTGATGCAGATTTGGGGCGTCTACTGCGCCATGCGTTTTCATCTTGTTAACATCGGGGAAGTGGTATTTTAAAGACACTATTCATAAAAACATAGAAACAGAGACAATAGGTGCAAGAGTAGGCCATTCGGCCCTTCGAGCCTGCACCGCCATTCAAGATGATCATGGCTGATCATCAAACTCAGTATCCCTTACCTGTCTTCTCTCCATACCCCCTGATGCCTTTAGCCACAAGGGCCACATCTAACTCCCTCTTAAATATAGTCAATGAACTGGCCCCAACTACCTTCTGTGGCAGAGAGTTCCACAGATTCACCACTCTCTGTGTGAAACATGTTCTTCTCATCTCGGTCCTAAAGGATTTCCCTTTCATCCTTAAACTGTGTCCCCTTGTCCTGGACTTCCCCAACATCGGGAACAAGCCTCCTGCATCAAGCCTGTCCAACCCGTTAAGAATTGTGAAAGTTTCTATAAGATTCCCCTAGTTTCTATAACATCCCCCCTAATTTCTATATGATTCCAGTCAGTACTCTCTCTCTCCTGCCTGTATTGAGCATCATCATTTTTCTGATCCGACATCGACAGTGGTGTTGTCTACGAGCACGTTGCCGCAATTGGGGCCGTACTCGCCCTTGAGACGCGAGTGTAAACGGAGAATATTAGGGAACTGAGAATGAATCCTTGCCGGGCAGCGGCGATGAGTGTTATTGTGAGGAAGTTGTTGTCACGTAACCTGACTGATTGAAGACTGTGGGATACAAAGTTACGGATCCGTGGCAGAGGAAGGAAGTGACTCCGAAATCCCAGAGTTTGGAGGTAACCGCCACCTCCTGTAACAGGAGACACAGCTACACATGGCCTTATGCACAATGCCAAACTCCAGTCTGTTCCTACATTCAATATCACAATTCAAGACGTCACCTTAATTTTCACGGAGAGATACATTAGTCTTCATTTCTTTAATGTCCACAAATAGATTTGCTCCAACCCTGTTTGTACTTAACAAACGAGCATCTCTACTGTCTGGGATAGAGTGAACTGAGGGCTCAGATATATTTTCCAGAGTATTTTACACCTAGCTCAGACACTTCATGGTGACATATTATTCTGAAACATTGAACCAATCGTAATGATTCACAAACCCGTTGTGTATTTCTCTCAACATCTATCCTGTCAGGGGCACGTAAAATTCTACTGTGTGCCCCCCTCCCATTGGTACGGAACATTTGCATTTTCAGCTTGAAATTGTGCAATATGGTGCATACTGTAGCGAGTCTTATAACTTACAATTGAATGCAATATATATGCTTTAAATTGGATTGGAGCATTTTTGAAAGGGGGGAGGCTGTGCGATCACTGGTCTTGGGGGTACCCGGTGAGGGAGTGGGGGAACCGAGTGGGAAGAGGATGTGGAAGAAGGGTAGGAACTTTTTGAAATTTGATGTATTAAAATCATGTTTTAGTGCACTGTAGAAGTATGAATTCAATGTTTTTTGTATGAAGTAGTTTATAAGAGGTAACTTTTTAAGGGGTAACTTTATCCACACAAAGGGTGATGGGTGTATGGAACAAGCTGCCCGAGGAGGTAGTTGAGGCAGGGACCATCCCAACATTTAAGCAAAAGTTAGACTGATACATGGCTAGGACAGGTTTGAATGTATGGACCAAACGCAGGTAGCGTAGCTGGGACATGTTGGTGGGTGTGGGCAAGTTGTGCCGAAGCGCCTGTTTTCACACTGTATCACTCTATGACTACATTATACCTCCACCATGCATGAATGATTCAAAATCAAGTGATCGAGTTTAATTGCCATATACACACACGCATAGAAACATAGAAAATAGGTGCAGGAATAGACCATTCGGCCCTTCGAGCCAGCACTGCCGTTCAATATGATCATGGCTATTCATCTAAAATCAGTACCTCTTTCCTGTTTTTTCCCCATATCCCTTGTGTCGTTAGCCCCAAGAACTAAATGCAACTCTCTCTTGAAAACATCCAGTGAATTGGCCTGCACTGCATTTTATGGCAGAGAATTCCACAGATTCACAACTCTCTACATGAAGAAAGTTTGTCCTCATCTCCGTCCTAACTCCCCCCCCCCTTTATTCTTAAACTGTGACCCAAGGTTCTGAACGCCCCCAACATCGGGAACATTTTTCCTGCTGTTACAGTAAGTGAAAATCTAGCAGGCAAGCAGGATGCTTCTCCACCTTCCACCGTGTCTACCCAGTGCTTGGTAATTACCTCCAGCAGCCACTGGTTTTCCTCCAGGATGTACCGAGCCGTAGCCTGATCCATGCCGGTCACCTGGGCAAATTCGACACAGAGACTCTCTCTCTCTCTCTACCCCCTCTATTCCGCTCTCTCTCCTCTCCCCCTATCTTTCCCCTCTCTCTCTCTCGCCTCTCTCCCTCTTTGTCCCTCCTCTCACCCCCTCTCGCCCCTGTCTCCCCCTCTCACACTCTCACCTTCCCTCTCTTCCCTGCCCCCTCTTTGTCCCATCTCTCCCCTATCTTTCCCCCTCTCTCCCTCCCACCTTACTCTTCCCCCTCTCTCTTGTCCCCTCTCTCCTCTCTCTCTCGCCACCTCTCCCCTCTGTTTCCATTAACTCTCTCTCCCCCCTCTATTTCTTCTCTTTATCCCCCTCTTCTCGCTCCCCCCTCTCTCTCCTCTCCCCCCCTCGCTTCCCCCCAACCTCTTTCTCCCTCCCTCTCTCCCCTCTCTCTCCCTCTCCACACACTCTCCCATCTCCCTTTCCCCTCTCTCTCTGTCTCTCCTCTCCCCTCTCTCATCCTCTCTTCCCCATTTCTCCCCCCTACCTCACTCTTCCCCTTGCCTCTCTCCCCTCTCTTTCTCCCCTGTCTATTTCTTTTTATTTGCCCCTATCTCTCTCTTTACCCCGTTTCTCTCTTTTCCCCTGTTCCCCCTCTCTCTGTTACCACCCCTCTCTCTTCCCCTCTGCTCCTCGCGGCCATTCTCTTCGACCCGTTCCCCTCTCCCTTGTCCTCCCTCCAGCCCCTCTCTCCTCTTAGCCTCTTTCTTCCCTCTCACCCCTCTCTCACTCCCCCCTCCCGCCTCACTCTACCCCCTCTCGCACCCCTACCTCCGTCCCCTCTCTCTCCATTCACACCCACCTCTCTCCCCACTTTTTTCTCTCACCCCCCCCCCCCCCGCCTCTCTCCCATCCTGTCTCTCTCTCTGTCTTCTTCCTCTCTCTCTCTCTCTCTCTCTCTCTCTCTCTCTCTCTCTCTCTCTCTCTCTCCTCTCTCTCTCTCTCTCTCCTCTCTCGTCTCTCTCTGTCTCTCTCTCTTCTCTCTCTCGTCTCTCTCCTACTACTACTGTCTCCTCCTCTCTCTCTCTCTCCTCTTCCTCCTCAGCCTCTCTCTGTCTCTCTCTCTCTCTCTCTCTCTCTCTCTCTCTCTCTCTCTCTCTCTCTCTCTCCACATTACTTTGAGAGTCTGTCCCTTCAGCACAGAGACTCTCGCGGCACCGGCAGCGGCGCAACGCCTCCGAGGCCTGGGAATCACACTGTCCGGAGTGCGCCATGGCTAGAGCTGCAGCGAGCGACACGCCGGCCCCGGCAAACACTCGTCCGTCCCGGCAAACACTCGCTAGTCCCGGCTCCCCGCATCTGTTCCGGCCGCTGGTTCTGCTCCCATCCCTCCCGCAGCCCCGGCTCACCGCATCAGTAGCCGCCCACTGCTCCCATCCGCCCCGCAGCCCCGGCTCTCCAACACCCGCGGACCATGCAGTTTATCCGAATTTTGACATTTTTGTTGATCACAAAATGTCTCACCACTGAGCGAGAGAAATGTCTGATGAGCACGAAGGCGTGAGAGTTTGCTTGAGGGCGTGAGTCTCACGCTCAAAGCGTGAGAGTTGGCAACACTGAACTTTGCATTGATCAAGTATGGTACTTAGTCTTTTTTATGTATGTGTGGGGAGGGGGGGTCCGTTTCCCAGTCACTTCCTGGACGGTATGCGTCAATTCTCCGACCCGCATCCCCCCTCTCCATCTGGAATGGAGCGGCCATTCCTGCCCTAGACCGGCCAGGGCTTCAGCGGCGGCACAACACTGAATTGCCATCGCGGAGCAGGGCGATGCCTTACTGGGGATTGCCGTGTGGAGCTCCGGAGCAAAGATCATATAGCGGTGCAAGATAGCTTACTCCTGCGAAATGAAATGGGCTGACGTGTAGTAGCTACGGAGGGGATCCTGGGCATTTCCCCCCGCCCATTTTAGTAACCGGAGCCGATCTGACCCGACCCGACTCGCAGTGTAATCAGCATTGCCGGGCAACAGTTAGTGTGTGTGATATAGGGTTAGATTCATAAGATAGATAGATAGATAGATAGATAGATAGATAGATAGATAGATAGATAGATAGATAGATAGATAGATAGATAGATAGATAGATAGATAGATAGATAGATAGATAGATAGATAGATAGATAGATAGATAGATAGATAGATAGATAGATAGATAGATAGATAGATAGATATAATTTATTGCCACACAACCAGGGTTGGTGGAAATTTGGGTTGTCAGCAGCAGTACAATAATAAAGAATACACAATAAAACTGTAACACAAACATCCACCACAGCATTCATCGCTGTGGTGGAAGGCACAACAAATTGGCCAGTCCTCCTCCATTTCCCCCCCGTGTACAGGACCAGAGTCCAGTCAGTCCAGGATCGGCTCTTCCTCACCGGAGACCGCGGCTTTAGATTGTTGTAGGCCGCAGGCCGGCGGTCGAGATTTAAAGTCCCCGCCGCAGCCAGAAGCACCGTAGACTGCAGGGCCGGCGGTCGAAGCTCCCCTCCAGGGGTGATGGTAAAGTCCATGCCGCACCCGCGGTAGAAGTTGGCCGCTGGCCGGCAGTGATGCCTTCTTCTTCCCCCGGGTCCCCCACGAGGGATGCCGGGCTGTAGACGCCGCACCAGCTGGAGCTCTGCAGACCGCGACTTCAGGCTGCCGGCCGCCCCGGGCCAGCGAAACGGAGCGCTCCCCTCCAGCGAGCCCCAGCGAGGGTCGCCCGCTCCACGCCATGAGTCCACGCTGCGCCCGCGTCTCCGGGAAAGGCCGCGTCGATCCTTGATGTTAGGCCACGGGGGAGGCGACCTGGAAAAACTCGCCTCTCCATGGAGGAGGCGACCGAAGCGGTTTCCACCTTCCCCCCCCCCCCCCACACCACCCCCCAAACCACCCCCCACTCATAACACACGAGGGAACATTTAATACACACTTTAAAACATACTTTAAAAAAAAAAACTGGAAAAACTGACGCGCTGCTGACATGGCTGCACACAGAGGAGCGCCCCCTACAGAGCGCCCCCCTATAAGTCTGTCAGTTCATACTTCTGTTAATTCTTGTCAAGAATACAATTTGACTCTGGTAATTGTCTTTTTTAATGTTTTTTAAGGCATTTCTTTTTAAATGACTCACAATCAGTGTTTGAGTTGATTTTGTAGAAACGGAACCTACCCGACCCGACCCGACTCGCAGGGTAATTAACATTGCGGGGGAAGTTTTTGTGTGTGATATAGGATTAGATTCATAATTATGTTAGTTCATAATTCTGTTAATTCTTGTTAAAGAATAAAATGTTTATAAACACACATACATGAATGTGATATAAATGTATATAATCATATAACACACACAATTATATTTCTTCTGATTTTTATATCCAATGACGAACTTTATTTCAGACTAGACAAGGGACATTAAATAAGAAACATTGTAAACCTCCCCGCAACTTCACACACACTGGGCCCTATCCCACCCCTCAACTCTCCCCTCCCCCGCGGCACTCCCTCGCCTGCCCCCACACTACAATGTCTCCCCCCCTCCTATGCCCCTATCCCCGCTGCCCCGGGCCGCACACCCCCTCTCCCCGGGTCACACACCCCCTCTCCCCGCTGCCCCGGGTCCCAGACCCATCTCCCCGGGCCCCTCTCCCCGCTGCCCCGGGCCCCACACCCCCTCTCCCCGGGCCCCACACTCACTCTCCCCGGGCCCCACCCCCCTCTCCCCGGGCCCCACAAACCCCCTCTCCCCGGGCCCCACACCCCCTCTCCCCGGGCCCCACATCCACTCTCCCCGGGCCCCACACCCCCTCTCCCCGGGCCCCACACCCCCCTCTCCCCGGGCCACACACCCCTCACCCCGGGCCCCACACCCACTCTCCCGGGCCCGACACACTCACCCCGGGCCCCACACCCCCTCTCCCCGGACCCCACACCCCCTCTCCCCGCTGCCCCGGGCCCCATACCCCCTCTCCCCGGGCCACACACCCCTCACCCCGGGCCCCACACCCACTCTCCCCGGGCCCGACACACATACCCCGGGCCCCACACCCCCTCTCCCCGGGCCCCACACCCCCTCTCCCCGCTGCCCCGGGCCCCATACCCCCTCTCCCCGGGCCACACACCCCCTCTCCCCGCTGCCCCGGCACCGACACCCCCTCTCCCCGGGCCCCACACACACACACACACACACACGTGTACTGTAGATGACGTGTCATTGACCCCATGTTGACCCCATGTTGACCCCACACATCCCGCTCATTTACATTATTTACCTCAGCTCGGTTCGTCCGCAGCGACGTCACCAACTGCCGCTTCTCCGCCGCCATTTTAATGCGGTCGATGGGGAGACTCGGCCCGGTGCGGGCAGGCGGCCATTTTGGTGAGGGCAGGTGAGGTCGGCGTCGTTGATTGGTCGGGTGCCGGCGGCCATCTTTGTGAGGGCAGGTGAGGTCGGCGCCGCTGATTGGTCGGATGCCAGCAGTCATCTTTGCGAGGGGTTGATGGCGGCCATCGTGGTGAGGGCAGGTCAGGTCGGCGTCGTTGATTAGTCGGATGCCGGCGGCCATCTTGTTAGGGTCCCGCCGAACAAGACGCCATCTTGAGAAGGTACCAAAGACCAGACACGTGTGTCCATTGTCCCCTCTAAACCTGTCTTGCCCACTCACCTGTCCAAGGGTCTTAGTTTACAATTCTTCCAACTCTTACAACCCCACCAGTGCCCATTTGACTTACTTTGGCTGGGAAAGTACATCTGGGACCCGTAAACTCTCAGCATAGGAGCACCGCAAGGCTGCGTCCTCTCTCCTCTCCTCTACGCTCTCTACACCAACGACTTCACCTCTACAGACACCTCTGTCAGTCAAGCGTCTCAAGTTTGTGGACAACACAACCCTGATTGGACTGATCCAGGATGGGGAGGAATCGGCCTACAGACAGGAAGTGACACAGCTGGCGTCCTGGTGCCGTAGCAACAACATAGAGCTCAATTATCTTAAGACAGTGGAATTGATTGTAGACTTTAGGAGAGCTCTCCCTCCCCTCACCCCACTCACCATCAACAACACCACAGTCACATCTGTGGAGTATTTTAAGTTCCTGGAAACCATCATCTCCAAGGTCCTTAAATGGGGGGCTACCATCGACTCCACAGTAAAAAAGACACAATAGAGGATGTACTTCCTGCAGCAGCTGAGGAAACACAATCTGCCACAGGCAATGATGGTCCAATTCTACACGACCATCGTAGAGTGGCGGCGCTGGGAACGGCTGCGGCTCGCCTGCAGTCCGTTTGTCTTAACTTTTTTGTGTTGATTTTTTTCGTTTTGTCTAGTTGCGTTTTTGTTTTTTTAGGTTGTGTTTATGTGGCGGGGGGGTGGGGGGTTGACACGGGGTTTGCTGTCTCTCCATTGGGGGGAATACGACTTTTTCGTCGTATCCCCCCTCTCTGCCTCCGTCTGCGCTGAGGCCTAATGGCGGAGCTGGCGACCTCTGGACCCCGGAGGCAGAGCCAGTCAGGACTTGCCCTGGACTCGCTCCCGTGAGGGCAACCCAGCTCGGGGCTGGAATTGCGCTCCCGTGAGGACGGCCTGGCGAGGGGCCGAGACTCTCCCGTGAGGGGCTGTGGCACTCCCGTCGGAGTGGCCCAGCCCGAGGAGTGACCCAGCCAGAGGGAGGAACGGCACTCCCGTCGGAGTGGCCCAGCCCGAGGGAGGAACGGCACTCCCGTCGGAGTGGCCCAGCCCGAGGGAGGAACGGCACTCCCGTCGGAGTGGCCCAGCCCGAGGGAGGAACGGCACTCCCGTCGGAGCGGCCCAGCTCGAGGGAGGAACGGCACTCACGTGAGGGCGATCCGGCTCGGGGCTGGAACGGTGCTCCGGTGGATGGGACGGCGTTCTGGCGGCGGTGACCTGAGTCCGGGGTTGAGCCGCGGGCCAGCGTCTGCGTACGCTGGACTGGAGGGCGGCAGCTTCGACCACCCCGGGCCGCGGTGTTTGAGCAGGCCCATTCGCGGGGTTCGGTGAGCCGCGGGACTGTTGTGCCATCGCCCGGTGGGGAATCGCCTCAGCGCCGAGGGAGAAGAGGAGGGAAGAGACAGTAACCCTAAGATTTTTTGCCTCCACGACATTGAGGAGGTGCTTGGAGGACTCACTGTGGTGGATGTTAATTTGTGTTAATTGTTGTTTTTATTGTATTGTATGTATGACTGCAGGCACGAAATTTCGTTCAGACCGTAAGGTCTGAATGACAATAAAGGTATTCAATTCAATTCAATTCAATTCAATTCAGAGTCTGTTCTCATCTTCTCCATCATGGTCCGTTTTGGCTCAGCCACCAAGCACGACACCTGGAGGCTGCAGCGAATCGTCCGATCAGCAGAGAAGGTTATTGGCTGCAACCTTCCCTCCATTGATGAACTGTACACTGCAAGGACCAGGAAGCGAGCGGGTAAGATCATCTCTGAACCCTCTCACCCTGACCACAAACTCTTTGAATCACTTCCCTCTGGAAGGCGACTCCGGACTGTCAAAGCAGTTTTTTATCCACGAATAGTTGCTCTACTCAACAGCCAAAAATCTGTAGCCTCCCTTTGATCTGGTATTTTGTTGGTCCACATGCTTGATCAATGGTGTTTTATCATTAATGTTTTATATTTATTAATGTTTAGTGTTTTCTGAGTCATTCGTAACTGTCACTCTATGTCATGTTGTTACTTGTCGGTGGAGCACCAAGGCAAATTCCTAGTATGTGAATACTTGGCCAATAAACTTACTTACTTACTCACTTATTGAAACATGCAAAAGAGGAGCAGGAGTGGATTATTTGGTATTTGAACCCGTTCCGTCATTCAACACAACCTTCTCTGTCAACCCCATTTTACAATTCTCTCCCTATAATCATTGATGTCATTTGTGTAAAAAAAAGCGAACCCCTACTTAACTGGATTCAGTTACTTGTCATCTACCACTTTTTCTGTGGGGTGAATTTTGAAGGATCACTATATTCAGAATGAAGACATTTTTCTAGTAAAGTAAAGTAAAGTAAATGTATTTATATAGCACGTTTAAATCAACTCGCGTTGAAACCAAAGTGCTTTACATAGAAAAAAATAATTAAGTTTCCGTACATCCATAGAAAAATTAAAATTAAGAAAAATGACACAACACATTGTATAATTCAACACAAACGTCCCCCCACAACAGAATAAAAAAATTATACTGTGGGGAAAGGCATCAGAAAGTTCAGGCCTCTCCCGAGGTTGGGGCCTATTTGTGGCCTCCGCAGTCAGTCCGATGTTTTCAGGCCCTCTTGCCAGAAAGCTGGAACGCCGGCATCGGGTGAACACTCTTAGGCGGCTTGGAAATGTCTGGAGAGGCCGCTTCCTCCCCGGAGAGCGCGGCACCCGAAGTCTTCAGATGTCTTCCGCGCTGGTTGGTGCTCCGACTCTGGTGATCTCACATCCCAGGCTCCGCGGTGTTTAAATCCAGCGCCGCATGCGACTGGACGCTCCGCAGTCACAGCTCCTCGGATGTTTGTCGGCGATCACAGCACACCGGAGCTTACCGCACGGTGACCCGGTAAGGCATCACCCGCTCCGTGTTGGTGTCCCAGCGCTGCACCGCCGCCGAATCTGTAGTCCCGGCCGATCTCGACAGGAAACGCCGCTAGTCTGATGGTAGGCCGCGAGGAAGGGGCGAAGAAGCAGCTCGGAGGAAAGCCGCCTCTCCGACCAGGTAGGAATCAGGAAATAAAGTTTCCCCCTTCCCCGTCCCCCACCCACCACATAAAAGAAAACCTCCAACAAACATTTTGTAGTAACAGGATTTAAAAAAAAGAAAAAAAGGGTGAAAGGATGGACTGCAGGCAGAGCAGCCATACACAACGGCGCACCACGCCAGTCTGCTCAACCCACCATTTTTACTGGGCTTCTACACCTTAGCCATTCAGGTCTTAAGACTGCGACCCCTTGTTCTAGATCCTCTAGTCGCCAAAAAAAATGCTTACATATGGAGTTTGTCTCACACTGCCTGAATTTTGTTTGATTTAGTGAGGTCCCGTTCATGTCTTCCAATCTCCAGTGGCTCCTCCTCTCCTTACACGTTAGCCTTGCCATTCCGAGAATCAATCTGGTGAACTTTGACTGAATTCCTTCTGTGGCAGGAAAACCCTTTCTCGGGTAAGGAGAACAAAAGAGCACACAAGTGGTGGTCCCATGAATATCCTGTAATACGGCAACAAAACATCTTGTTACTGTACTCAACAACTCCAGAAGAGAAGACTAACACATATCACTTGCCTACTTACTGCATGCTGCATCACATGTCTGCTTTCAGTGATTAGTGCACAAGGACGCAGACATCCGGAAGTGGTAGTGCATGTCGGCACAAACGATGTCGGAAAGAAGGGGATGAATATTCTGCAGCGTGACTTTAAAGAGCTCGGAAAAATGGTGAAAAGCAGGACCTCCAGGGTTGTTATCTCCGGTTTGCTTCCAGTTCCTCGTGCTGGCGAGAGCAGGAACATGGAGATACGGGACCTGAACGTGTGGCTGAGGAACTGGTGCACGGGGCAGGGATTTAGATTTTTAGATCACTGGGATCTATTTTGGGGTAAGGGGGAACTGTACAAAAGGGACGGATTGCATCTTAACAGGTGTGGGACCAGCATTCTGGCAGGCAGGTTTGCCACTGCTACACGGGTGGTTTTAAACTGAATAAGGGGGGTGGGGTGTCGAATGGGATAGTGGAGGATGGAGTTAAAGGGAAAGGGTTTCTTAAATGTCTGAGCGTAGAGACAGCGTGGTGTAAAATGAGGGTAGAAGCAATAGGTAGCAAGGTGAAAAGTAGACGTGGCAGGCAGACAAAACCAGAGCAAAAATCAAAAATGGCCAATTTTCAACATAATTGTATAAGGGGTAAGAGTGTTGTAAAAACAAGCCTGACGGCTTTGTGTCTCAATGCAAGGAGCATTCGTAATAAGATGGATGAGTTTAATGTGCAGATAGCTATTAATGACTATGATATAGTTGGGATCACGGAGACATGGCTCCAGGGTGACCAAGGCTGGGAGCTGAACATCAAGGGATATTCAATATTCAGGACTGATAGAGAGAAAGGAAAAGGAGGTGGGGTAGCGTTGCTGATTAGAGAGGAGATTAACGCAATGGAAAGGAAGGACATTAGTTTGGAGGATGTGGAATCGGTATGGGTAGAGCTGCGAAACACTAAGGGGCAGAAAACGCTGGTGGGTGTTGTGTACAGGCCACCTAACAGTAGTAGTGAAGCTGGATATGGTATCAAACAGGAAATTAGAAATGCGTGCGACAAAGGCAAAACAGTTATAATGGGTGACTTCAATCTACATATAGATTGGGTGAATCAAATTGGCAGGGGTGCTGAGGAAGAGGATTTCTTGGAATGTATGCGGGATAGTTAACTAAATCAACATGTAGAGGAACCAACGAGAGAGCAGGCAATTTTAGACTGGGTATTGAGTAATGAGGAAGGGTTAGTTAGCAGTCTTGTTGTACGTGCCCCCTTGGGCAAGAGTGACCATAATATGGTTGAGTTCTTCATTAGGATGGAGAGTGACATTGTTAATTCAGAAACAGTGGTTCTGAACTTAAAGAAAGTTAACTTTGAGGGTATGAGACGTGAATTGGCCAAGATTGACTGGCAATTAATTCTAAAAGGGTTGACGGTGGATATGCAATGGAAGACATTTAAAGACTGCATGGATGAACTACAAAAATTGTTCATCCCAGTTTGGCAAAAGAATAAATCAGGGAAGGTTGTACATTCGTGGATAACAAGGGAAATCAGGGATAATATCAAAGCGAAGGATGATGCGTATACATTAGCCAGAAAAAGCAGCATACCGGAGGACTGGGAGAAATTCAGAGACCAGCAGAGGAGGACAAAGGGCTTAGGAAAGGAAAAATAGATTATGAAAGAAAACTGGCAGGGAACTGACTGCAAACGTTTTTATAGATATGTGAAAAGAAAGAGATTAGTTAAAACAAATGTAGGTCCCTTGCAGTCAGAAACAGGTGAGTTGCTCATGGGGAACAAGGATATGGCGGACCAATTGAATAACTACTTTGGTTCCGTCTTCACTAAGGAAGACATAAAGAATCTGCCGGAAATAGCAGGGGACCGCGGGTCAAAGGAGTTGGAGGAATTGAGTGAAATCCAGGTTAGCCGGGAAGTGGTGTTGGGTAAATTGAATGGATTAAAGGCCGATAAATCCCCAGGGCCAGATAGGCTGAATCCCAGAGTACTTAAGGAAGTAGCTCCAGAAATAGTGGATGCATTAGTAATAATCTTTCAAAACTCTTTAGATTCTGGAGTAGTTCCTGAGGATTGGCGGGTAGCAAACGTAACCCCACTTTTTAAGAAGGGAGGGAGAGAGAACACGGGGAATTACAGACCAGTTAGTCTAACATCGGTAGTGGGGAAACTGCTAGAGTCAGTTATTAAAGATGGGATAGCAGCACATTTGGAAAGTGGTGAAATAATTGGACAAAGTCAGCATGGATTTACAAAAGGTAAATCATGTCTGACGAATCTTATAGAATTTTTCGAGGATGTAACTAGTAGCGTGGATAGGGGAGAACCAGTGGATGTGGTGTATCTGGACTTCCAGATGACTTTCGACAAGGTCCCACATAAGAGATTAGTATACAAACTTAAAGCACTCGGCATTGGGGGTTCAGTATTGATGTGGCTAGAGAACTGCCTGGCAAACAGGAAGCAAAGAGTAGGAGTAAACGGGTCCTTTTCACAATGGCAGGCAGTGACTAGTGGGGTACCGCAAGGCTCAGTGCTGGGACCCCAGCTATTTACAATATATATTAATGATCTGGATGAGGGAATTGAAGGCAATATCTCCAAATTTGCGGATGACACTAAGCTGGGAGGCAGTGTTACCTGTGAGGAGGATGCTAGGAGACTGCAAGGTGACTTGGATAGGCTGGGTGAGTGGGCAAATGTTTGGCAAATGCAGTATAATGTGGATAAATGTGAGGTTATCCATTTTGGTGGCAAAAACAGGAAAGCAGACTATTATCAAAATGGTGGCCGACTAGGAAAAGGGGAGATGCAGCGAGACCTGGGTGTCATGGTACACCAGTCATTGAAAGTAGGCATGCAGGTGCAGCAGGCAGTGAAGAAAGCGAATGGTATGTTAGCTTTCATAGCAAAAGGATTTGAGTATAGGAGCAGGGAGGTTCTACTGCAGTTGTACAGGGTCTTGGTGAGACCACACCTGGAGTATTGCGTACAGTTTTGGTCTCCAAATCTGAGGAAGTACATTATTGCCATAGAGGGAGTGCAGAGAAGGTTCACCAGACTGATTCCTGGGATGTCAGGACTGTCTTATGAAGAAAGACTGGATAGACTTGGTTTATACTCTCTAGAATTTAGGAGATTGAGAGGGGATCTTATAGAAACTTACAAAATTCTTAAGGGGTTGGACAGGCTAGATGGAGGAAGATTGCTCCCGATGTTGGGGAAGTCCAGGACAAGGGGTCACAGCTTAAGGATAAGGGGGATATCCTTTAAAACCGAGAAGAGAAGAACTTTTTTCACACAGAGAGTGGTGAATCTCTGGAACTCTCTGCCACAGAGGGTAGTCGAGGCCAGTTCATTGGCTATATTTAAGAGGGAGTTAGATGTGGCCCTTGTGACTAAAGGGATCAGGGGTTATGGAGAGAAGGCAGGTACGGGATACTGAGTTGGATGATCAGCCATGATCATATTGAATGGCGGTGCAGGCTCGAAGGGCCGAATGGCCTACTCCTGCACCTAATGTCTATGTTTCTATGTTTCTATGTTTCTATATCTTTATCAATATTTCTGAATCAAGCACAATTCCTATAGTTCTCTGTCTATCTGCCTTTTCATAAAAAAATCAAGTTTATCCACAATATTATGGATAGGAAATATATGGAGGGACATGGGTTAGGTGCGGGCAGTTGGGACTGGCTCAGATAGACAACTTGGTCAGCATGTATGCATTGGGTCAATGGGCCTATTTCCATGCTGTACAGCTCTATGATTCTATGCTGCATCTCTGTGTGTATTTGGACACTAGCTCAACTTACTGAGAGGAGCTGGCCAAAATTGACAGCTAAGATACACTAGCAGAGATGACAGTGGAACAACAATGGCAGGTATTTCTAGGAATAATACAGTAACCATATATAACCATATAACAATTACAGCACGGAAACCGGCCATCTCGACCCCTCTAGTCCGTGCCGAACACATAATCTCCCCTAGTCCCATATACCTGCGCTCAGACCATAACCCTCCATTCCTTTCCCATCCATATAACTATCCAATTTATTTTTAAATGATAAAAACGAACCTGCCTCCACCACCTTCAAAGTGCAGGATCAGTTCATTCCTAGGAGGACGAAAGATTCCGAGGGGAGAAAGTGCGACCATGGCTGACAAGGGATGTCAGGGACATTATAAAAATTAAAGCGAAGAATTACAAAGTAGCAAAGATGAGCGAGCAGCAAGAGGATCGTGTAATGTTTAAAGAACAACAGAAGATAACTATAAAGACAATACATGGAGAAAAGATGAGGTACGAGGGTAAGCTAGCCAAGAATATAAAGAATATAATATAAGGGTTGTAAAAGCTTCTTTAGGTATGTCAAGAGGAGAAAATTAGTTAAGACCAAATTTGGACCCTTGAAGGCCGAAAAAGGTGTGTTTATTATGGGGAACAAGGAAATGGCAGATGAATTGAACAGGTACTTTGGATCTGTCTTCACTAAGTAGGACACAAACAATCTTCCTGATATACTAGTGGCCAGATGATCTGAGGTGACAGAACAACTGAAGGAAATCCACATTAGGCAGGAAATGTTGTTGGATATACTGATGGGACTGAAGGCTGATAAATCCCCAGGGCCTGATGGTCTGCATCCCAGGGTACTTAAGGAAGTGGTTCTTGAAATCGTGGATGCATTGGTGGTAATTTTCCAATGTTCTATGGACTCAGAATCAGTTCCTGTGGATTGAAGGGTAGCTAATGTTATCCCACTTTTTAAGGAAGGCGGGAGAGAGAAATTATAGACCAGTTCGCCTGACATCGGTGGTGGGAAATATACTGGTCAATTATGAAAGATGAAATAGTGGCACATTTGGATAGCAGTAACAGGATCGGTCTGAGTCAGCATGGATTTATGGGTGGAAATCATGCTTGACTAATCTTCTGGAATTTTTTGAGGATGTAACTAGGAAAATAGACAAGGGAGAGCCAGTGGATTTAGTCCACCTGGACTTTCAGAAAGCATTTGATATGGTCCAACATAGTAGATTAGTGGACGAAATTAGGGCACCTGGTATTGGGGGTAGAGTGCTGACATGGATAGAACATTGGTTGGCAGACAGGAAACAAAGAGTAGGGATTAACGGTGACTAGTGGGGTACCGCAAGGCTCGGTGCTGGGACCGCAGCTATTTCCAATTATTTGGATGAATGGCAAATTAGCTAATTTGTAGCATTAGTAACATTAGCAAATTTGCAGATGACACAAAGCTGGGTGGCAGTGTGAACTATGAGAATGCAAGGTGACTTAGACAGGTTGGGGGAGTGGGCAAATGCATGGCAGATGAAGTTTAATGCGGATAAATGTGAGGTAATCCACTTTGGTATCAAAAGCAGGAAGGCAGATTACCATCTAAATGGTGTCAAGTTGGAAAAAGGGGAAGAACAAAGGGATCTGGGGTTCATTGTTCATCAGTATGAAAGTAAGCATGCAGGTACAGCAGGCAGTGAAGAAAGCAGGAGTGATGGAAGTTGGCCTTCCTAACAAGATGAGTTGAGTATAGGAGCAAAGAGGTCCTTCTGCAATTGTATAGGGCCCTAGTGAGACCACACCTTGAGTATTGTGTGCGGTTTTGAACCCCTAATTAGAGGATGGACATTTTTGCTATTGATGGAGTGCAGCGTAGGTTTACAAGGTTAATACCCGCTGAGGGAATGGAGTGGCTGGGCTTGTACACTGGAGTTTAGAAGGATGAGAGGGTATCTTATTGAAACATATAAGATTGTTAAGGGTTTGGACACGCTGAAGGCAGGAAACATGTTCCCGATGTTGGGGGAATCCAGATCCAGGGGCCACAGTTTAAGAATAAGGAGTAAGCTATTTAGAATGGAGACGAGGAAGCACTTTTTGTCACAGAGAGTGGTGAGTCTGTGGAATTCTCTGCCTCAGCGGGCGGTGGAGGCCAGTTCTCTGGATACTTTCAAGAGAGAGCTGCATAGGGCTCTAAAGATAGTGGAGTCAGAGGATATGGGGAGGGCAGGAATGGCCTACTACTGCACCTATTGTCTATTGTCTATTGTGTATGGACAGGTGTTACATATCCTGTGGTTGCAGGGGAAAATGTATGATGTGCTTGCTTAAATCCAAGAGTTATTCTCAAGACAGGGTATTGTGTTGTAAGCCACGGTTCAGTGAAAATCCCCATGTAGTTACACTCAAAGTTTCTGTGTAAGTGACAGATGTTTTTAAGGAGATACAACTCCCAAGTGTAGCATGCAGCCATTAGTGACGAATACAGAGTGATTCCTAGTTCCGAATTGTAGCTTTCCATTTGTGTGTAGGAATGAACTACAGGTGCTGGTTTACATCAGAGATCGACACAAAGTTCTGGAGTAACTCAGCGGGACAGGCAGCATCTCTGGAGAGAAGGATTGAATGAGTTTTCGGGTCGAGACACTTTGTGGGTTTGGTGACCCCAGTAGACAGCTCAATTTAGTTTGTGCAAATCGGGCCATTCGCCCCTACTGACCTGTACCTCCTATCCTACTTCCCAATGTTAATGGTGGCAGGAGGAGTGGATGATTATTTTTTTCTTCTTACGGTTCCCTTTACCAATCTGTTACAAGTACAATTTTGGTCGCCTAATTATAGGAAGGATGTCAACAAAATAGAGAGGGGATTTACAGAATGTTGGCTGGGTTTCAGCATCTAAGGTATAGAGAAAGGTTGAACAAGTTGGGTCTTTATTCTTTGTAGCGCAGAACGCAAAGGGGGGACTTGATAGAGGTCTTTAAAATGATGAGAGGGATAGAGTTGACGTGGATAAGCTTTTCCCACTGAGAGTAGGGAAGATTCAAACAAGAGGACACGACTTCAGAATTAAGGGACAGACGTTTAGGGGTAACATGAGGGGGGACTTCTTTACTCAGAGAGTGGTAGCTGTGTGGAATGAGCTTCCAGTGGAAGTGGTGGAAGCAGGTTCGATTTTATCATTTAAAAATAAATTGGATAGTTATATGGACGGGAAAGGAATGGAGGGTTATGGTCTGAGTGCAGGTAGATGGGACTAGGGGAGAATAAGTGTTCGGCACGGACTTGAAGGGTCAAAATGGACTGTTTTCCTTGCTGTAATAGTTGTATGGTTATATGGTTATAACAGCGCCGTCTGGCATGTATATATACCTGAAGTAATTGAACTCCGCAATTGAATCTACAATGTTGGACACGTTCTTCTTCCTAACTTGTCTCATCTGATGTGCAACTATTTGGGCGGCACGGTGGCGCAGCGATGGAGTTGCTGCCTTACAGCGCCAGAGACCCGGGGTCAATCCTGACCGGGATGCTGCCTGTACTTTCTCCCTGTGACAGCATGGGTTTTCTCCGGGTGCTTCGGTTTCCTCCCACACTCCACAGACCTGCAGGTTTTCAAGGTTAATTGGCTTCGGAAAATTTGTAAATTGTCCCTAGTGCGTAGGCGAGTGCTAGCGTACGGGGTGATCGCTGGTCGGTGTGGTCTCGGTGGGCCGAAGGGCCTGTTTCCGCTCTATATCGCTAAAGTTTAAATCAGCTTGTCTTAACTCATCTCTTTCCCTTCCCCACCAAACACTTTGTTAAACATAAAGATTGATAACCTGAGGTATAAAACATATAACAGCACAACAGAGGAACCGTCCCTTTGGCCCACAGTGCCTGTGCTAAACGTGACACCACTGCCAACTCTTATCTGTCTGCTCATTATCATTATCCCTCCATTCCTTGCCTATCCAAAAACTTGTTAAATGCCACTGTTGTATCTGCCTCCAACAGCCCTGGCAACACACCCAAGGTGCACTCTAACCTCTTATAACTTGCTCCACACTCTTTAAACTTTGCCCCACTCTCGTTAAAGCTATGCCCTCTAGTATTCCATCTCAGTCCTGGGAAAAAGGGGCGGGCACGGTGGCGCAGCGGTAGAGTTCCTTGCTTACACTGCTTGCAGTGCCAGAGACCCGGGTTCGATCCTGACTACGGGTGCTGTCAGTACAGATTTGTACATTTTCCCCTTGACCCGCGTGGGTTTTTTTCCGAGATCTTCATTTTTCTCCCACAATCCAAAGACATGTAGGTTTCAGATTCAGAATCAATCTTTATTGTCATTGTGCAGTATGCAGTACAGAGAGAGCGAAATGCAGTTAGCATCTCACCCAGATGAGCGAACATAGATTAATGGAACAGCAAGATATATAGACGTACATACCATTTTTGGATAGTGCAATATTTCTGAGGGTAGGAGTGTCCGGGATGGGTGACTGTCAATCACCAAGGTACAGAGTTAAGTTGTGTAACAGCCGCAGGGGAGAAGTTGTTGCTGAACCTGCTGATCCGGCAACGGATAGACCTGTAGCGTCTCCCGGATGGGAGGAGGGTAACAGTCTGTGGCTGGGGTGAGAGCAGTCCTTGATGATGCTGAGCGCCCTTCGCAGACATCGCTTGCTTTGGACAGACTCAACGGAGGGGAGTGAGGAACCGGTGATGCGTTGGGCAGTTTTCACCACCCTCTGTAGTGCTTTCCGGTCGGAGACAGTTGCCATACCATACTGTGATACAGTTGGTAAGGATGCTCTCGATGGTGCAGCGGTAGAAGTTAATCAGAATCTGAGCAGACAGATGGACCTTCTTTAGTCTCCTCAGGAAGAAGAGACGCTGGTGAGCCTTCTTGACCAGTGTTGAGGTATTGTGGGTCCAAGAGAGGTCATCAGAGATGTTGACCCCCAGAAACCTGAAGCTGGAAACACGTTCCACCTCCGTCCCGTTGATGTGGATGGGGGTGTGCGTTCCACCCCTAGACTTTCTGTAGTCCACAATGAGCTCCTTGGTCTTCTTGTAGTCACAGGCCAGTTTGTTGTCAGCGCACCATGCTGCTAGGAGCTGGACATCCTCCCTATATGCCAACTCATTGTTGCTGATGAGCTCAATCACCGTTTTATCATCTGCATACTTGATGATGGTGTTAGTACCATATACAGGTGTGCAGTCGTAGGTGAAGAGAGTGTAGAGGAGGGGGCTCAGCACACAGCCCTGTGGAACGCCGGTGTTCAGGGTGAGGGTTGATGAGGTGTGCTTGTCTAACCTAACATACTGGGGTCTGTTGGTTAGAAAGTCCAGTATCCAGTTGCAGAGGGAGGGGTCGATGCCCAGGTCGCTGAGTTTGGTGATCAGTTTTGAGGGGATACTGATGTTAAATGCTGAGATGAACAGCATTCTCACGTAGGTGTCTCTGTTGTCGAGGTGGGAGAGGGCGGAGTGAAGTGCCGTTGAGATGGCATCCTCCGTACTACTGTTCTTGCGGTAGGCAAACTGATAGGGGTCCAGTGTGGGAGGTTGGCAGCCTTTGAGGTGTGCCAGGACCAGCCTCTCGAAGCACTTGGTGATGATGGGAGTAAGTGCAACTGGGCAGAGCATTGAGTATAGAAGCTGGGATGTAATGTTAAAATTGTACAAGGCATTGGTGAGACCAAATCTGGAGTATGGTGTACAATTTTGGTCGCCCAATTATAGGAAGGATGTCAACAAAATAGAGAGAGTACAGAAGAGATTTACTAGAATGTTGCCTGGGTTTCAACAACTAAGTTACAGAGATAGGTTGAATAAGTTAGGTCTTTATTCTCTGGAGCGCAGAAGGTTAAGGGGGGACTTGATAGAGGTCTTTAAAATGATGAGAGGGATAGACAGAGTTGATGTGGACAAGCTTTTCCCTTTGAGAATAGGGAAGATTCAAACAAGAGGACATGACTTCAGAATTAAGGGACAGAAGTTTAGGGGTAACATGAGGAGGAACTTCTTTACTCAGAGAGTGGTAGCGGTGTGGAATGAGCTTCCAGTGGAAGTGGTGGCGGCAGGTTCGTTGGTATCATTTAAAAATAAATTGGATAGGCATATGGATGAGAAGGGAATGGAGGGTTATGGTATGAGTGCAGGCAGGTGGGACTAAGGGAAAAAAGTTGTTCGGCACGGTCTTGTAGGGCCGAGGTGGCCTGTTTCCGTGCTGTAATTGTTATATGGTTATATGGTTAGAAGTCGTCGAGGCTCGCCGCAGTGTAGTGTTTTGGCACCGGCACGGTGGAGGTGGTTTTAAAGCACGTGGGGACCACTGCTTGGGCATGTGACAGGTTGAATATGTCAGTCTAGATAGTAGGTTAATTTGGTATGTATGTAAATTGTCCCTAGTGTGCGTGGGGTAGTTTAATGCACGGGTATCGCTGGTTGACGTGGACGCGGTGGGCTGAAGGGCCTGATTCTGTGCTGTATCTCTAAACTAAACTAAGAAAAGTTCTGACTGTCTAGTTAAAGATATGAATACATGGGCTCACTGGTGTGGGGGCTATAGAAAGAATCTTGTACTTTGCTGACTTTCACAAGCAATGTTAAACTGAGACCAATGAGGTAACGGCAATAGTTTGTTTTAGGGAGATGGCGTGCAAATAGGCCCTTCTGCCCACCGAGTCCACACCAACCAACGATCACCTGTACACTAGTCCTATATCCTTCACACTAGGGGCAATTTACAGACGTCAATTAACCTACACACCGGCACATCTCTAGAATGTGGGAGGAAACCAGAGCACCCGAAGGAACCCCACGCGGGTCACAGGGAGAACGTACAAACTACAAGCACACGTAGTCAGGATCGAACCCGGGTCTCTGGCACTGTAAGGCAACAACTCTTAGTCTATCGCTGCACCACCATGCTGATCAATTCACTTGATGCTAAGGAAGTTGTATGTCAGCCCTCTGCAAACTTTAAAACCCAATGAGATGTTCCTTCTCCATTTGGCACATCAAGTCCGCTCCGTCATTCAATCATATTTGGATTGGCATGGCTTAGAACATCAGAACAACTCTCTGCCACAGCCACTGATTTCTCAGGGACTACAAAGGGAAAATGTACTCCAGTAATCCCTCTGTGTGCTTTATATCTCTCTGATAAGGTGTTCAGATTTGTCAAAGATTGAATTGCATTCCAACAATGGAGTCTTTAGGTTTATAGAGTTCAGTGTGAAAATGATAAAGCAGAATTATTTTCATGCCAGGAAGAAACTACACACACTTTGCCTATAGACAACTCTCATTTGGCAAATGTCAAAAATATTCAGCTGCTTTTTAAGTATTTTTCCCCAACATGGCAGTGTGGCTCAGCGGTAGAGATGCTGCCTCACAGCGCCGGAGACCCAGGTGCTGTCCGTACAGAGTTTGTCCGTTCTCCCCGTGACCCGCGTGGGTTTTCTATGGGTGCTCCGGTTTCCTCCCACACTCAAATGACGTGCAGGTTTGTAGGTTAATTGGCTTTGGTAAAAGTCCCCAGTGTGTAGGATAGTGCGGGTGTAGAGGTGAATACTGGTCGGCGTGGACTCGGTGGGCCAAAGGGCCCGTTGCCACACTGTATCTCGAAATGGAAACAATTGATTGTGCTGGAGTAACTCAGCGGGTTGAGCAGCATTTCTGGAGAACATGAGTGGGTGACGTTTTGGTTCAGGACCCACCTTCAGGACCAGACGTCAATGAGTACTGGACTCACCATGACGTAGAAACATAGACAATAAGTGCAGGAGTAGGCCATTCGGCACTTTGAGCCAGCACCGCCTTTCAATATGATTGTGGCTAATCATCCAAAAGTAGCACAGCCAGCGGTCTTCTCTTCGATCCAATAGTTCCTCATTCTTCTAAGTCAACAATTTTCCGATTTCCTTCCCTGTGTGGTTTCCATTTCCAGACAACAACAGTGTCATTCTCAGCATTGTCCGGTCCGTTTAACACAATGACGACTCTATTATCCAAGAAATACATTCCATTTCTGTTTTCTGTTGCGAATACGAACAATGAAGAATTAACATTTAAAACACATTTTCCCCACCCACCCCAAATCCGTAATCATTAATTTTGTACAGAATTTAATTCCAAACCCCAGCGAGGAAGTCACGGTTTGTGAAGAGATGTGTGTGTGTGGAATAACCTGGCCTGATTGATGCAGGGATATTTCATCACATGAGAGAAGTGAGTGAGTGAGTGGGAGGGAGGGATGACGGGAGGGAAGGAGACGGAGGTGGGGATAGGGGGTTGTGTTGGGATTAGTGGAGGAACTACACCTGGTTTTGAAGGGACTTTGTGGGATCGTGAAGTGAGGCATTGCGTATGGTTCTCGGGCTGCGACTGGATCGATAAGTCGAGGGCAGTTCCACCCACATGGATTGTGGTGAGGAGATGTTGGGGAGGATAGTGTGGACCACCGTGTCAAAGGCTGCAGAGGCTGAGCGGGATGAGGAGGGAGAGTTTAACTCTGCAACAAGTTCACAGGAGGCCATTTCTGACTTTTATAAGGTCCGTGTCGGTGCAGGAGAAGGAGAGAGAGTTGATGGGATAGGCTCAAAAATGGAGGTCCAGCAAGGATGGTGTGGATTTGTGAGGCAGCAACACATTCAGGGATGTGGAGAGGAAAGTGAGATTGACAATTGGGTGCGGGTTTAAACGGACAATGATACAATACAATACAATACAATTCAATTTATTGTCATTTGGACCCCTTGAGGTCCAAACGAAATGCCGTTTCTGCAGCCATACATTACAAACAAATAGACCCAAGACACAACATATTTTACATAAACATCCATCACATTGCTGTGATGGAAGGCCAAAAAAACCTTTCCCTCCACTGCACTCCCCCCCCCCCCCCCCCCCCGATGTCAGAGTCAAAGTCAAAGCCCCCGGCGGGCGATGGCGAATTGTCCCGTGGCCATTTAAGCCACGCCGGGTGATGCAAGCCGCACACCGGGTTCTTGATGTTAGAGCACCCGGCGTGCGCTCGCAAACTCCCGCGGCCATTCCAAGCCGCGCGGGGCGGTGCTGTAAGGCCCCGCTCCAGGAGCTCTTCAACCCCGCAACTCAGGCAGGAGAAGCCGCCGTTGCGGAAGCCCTGAAAAGCGGTCTCCCTCCAGGGACCCGCGGGCTCCCGGTGCCGCCCGCCAAGCCCGCAGTTGCAGCCACCGAATCTCCGGGGGTCGGGCCGCAGCAGCGTCGACCACAGCTCCACCCGCTCTGGACTCGGCCAGCTCCGCGACGGTGAGGTGAGTAGCGGCACCACAGTCCCCGGTCTTCCTGTTGGAGGCCGCTCCTCGTTGCAGCCCCAACGACAACGGAGACCCGACAAAGAAAAGGTCGGGTCTCCCGTGCAGGGAAAGATTTAAAAGTTACCCCCAACCCCCCCACACCACCCCCAACCCCCCCACACACATACCCCAACAAAAATAACAAAAACTACATTAAAACATAGACATCAAATAATAAAACGCAGACGGACTGCAGAGGCCGCTGCAGATGAGAGTCGCGCCGCCTACCGGAGAATAATTAATGCAAGGTGATTGTGACCGGAGAAGAGAAAGGTCAAAGGTCAAAGGTCAAAAACTTTATTTGCCATTTGTGCTTACACACATAGGAACTCTTGTGCGGCTATTCAGAGAGTCAAGTCAAGTCAAGTTAAAAATTAATATTAAAAATTAAAAAAATTAAAAAGACACAGACACATAATCCATAAAAAACACATACCACTCCAGAAATTAAAAAAAAGAAAATGCCTAAAACCCTGTACAAAGGGGAAAGTGAGAGCATTGTAACTTGCACAAACCCTATATCAGGACATCAGTTCATTTTGTTTTGTTTTGGCCAAGAGTCTCACTGTTGCAGGGAAGAAGCTCTTAAAAAAGCGTGTTCTATTTGTGGCGATACTGTCCGCTCGTCTGTGCCTGAGGTTGTATGTGCAGTTTTTGTGTTTGAGCAGGGAGTGAGCTGGATGTAGTGTGTCTCTGATGATTCTCTCTGCTCTTTTTTGACAGCGCTGTGTGTAGATTGTGTCCATGGAGGGGAGTTCAGTTCTGATGATCCTCTCTGCAGTCTTTATGACTCTTTGCAGAGCCTTCCTCTCTGTCTGTGTGGTGTTTCCATACCACACCGCGATGCCTGTGGTGAGGATGCTCTCGATCAGTCCATTGTAGACCTGGGTGAGAGGGCGACAGTGCAGACCAGCTTTTCTGAGCAGCCTGATGAAGTACAGTCTCTGCTGGGCTTTTTTCACTGTGGCTGCAGTGTTCAAAGTCCAGTTCAGATCTGATGTTACTTGTAATGCCAGGTATCTGTAACTCAGCCCTCTCTACCACAGTCCCCTTGATGATGAGGGGCTGCAGGGGGGGGGGTGGATTTTTTCTGAAGTCCATTATTATTTCTCTTGTCTTGTCTGTGTTGAGGCTTAGGTCGTTCACCTCACCATAGGCAAGAATGTCGTTCACCAGACTCCTGTAGCCCGACTCGTCCCCCCCCTTAATGAGGCCCAGGATGGTGGTATGATCCGCATACTTAATAATGATGGTATTTTCCTGGGTGGAGACACAGTCGCGTGTGTACAGGGTGAAAAGTTTGGGACTGAGACAGCAGCCTTGTGGTGATCCTGTGCTGACGGTGAGCTCTGCAGACACCCTCCTTCCCATCCTCACCACCTGTGGTCTTTCAGTCAGGAAATCCAAGATCCAGTTGCAGGTGGAAATCGGGACGCCGAGGTCTGTCAGCTTCTCAGTCAGAGTAAGTCGTTTTTCAGAAAGTACTTACTCTGTGTGGAAACTGGTCGAAGCAGGAAAACAAAGAAACCCAACATCAAACCTGCAGGCAAACTGTTGCAGAGAAACCTCGGCCTCATTCTGTACATTCTCTGTTTGGAAACAAGGTGCAGTTTTAGACTAAGGATCAGTAAATTGGTAGTTGGCAAATGTTGTATTGAGTACAGCCAGTTTGAAACTCCTAACCCTGGGGCATTTTAGGATTGGCCACACACAATTACACGGGGAAAATACATTCGCTTGGTGGACTCTGCTGCTCTAATATTGTCACTTCAGTAATCTGGGATTTAACCACCATATTCAACCGCTATTGTCCCAAATCATTCATCTGTACTCCGCCTTTTTAATGTTTGACTCAATTACCTCCGACCACTTGTAAAATGTTCTGAACTAAATCAGACCTCGCAAGTGAGTTAATGAACAGAGAAGGCAACACAATGGCAAGGGACATTCAATATTCTCAAACGGTCCCAGGACGTTGCCGGCGTAACGGGAACAAAAGTATTCAATTTAGATTGACTAGGAAACAGAGATGAGGAAATACTTTTTCTCACAGAGAGTTGTGAGTATGTGGAATTCTCTGCCTCAGAGGGCGGTGGAGGCAGGCCCTCTGGATGCTTTCAAGAGAGAGCTAGATAGGGCTCTTAAAGATAGCGGAGTCAGGGGATATGGGGAGAAGGCAGGAAAGGGGAACTGATTGGGGATGATCAGCCATGATCACATTGAATGGCGGTGCTGGCTGGAAGGGCCGAATGGCCTCTACCTGCCCCTGTTATCTATTGTCTATTGACACCAGTAGGAAAATGGCATATGCTGGTCATTTGCTGTGGGAAATAAAGGAAGCAAAACGAAATTCATAAAGTTTGTATGTCCTTGTCAAATCTAAAGTGGAACAACTGATTGAATGAGTGATAAATCACAGTTTACAGGACATCCAACATTGTTCAGTTTGTGGATACCTGTTAAACCAATCTTTGACGTGAAGTGAGACTGCAGTGAGGTCACCTACCTTGTGAGAAGAGACTGATGGTGAACGAGTAGAGAGACTGAGTGACAAAGCTCCAAGCACGGCGCCACACTGAGATTCACAGTCTCACACAGTTTCTTTGGAAGGGCAAACACCCTTCCTCTTTCTATCCAGCTCAGGATACACACACAATTTGTGTTGATAATGTTTGCGTCAGATTAAAATCATATTTTTAGGAGGTCCAGAACCTGGCAGCCTGGTGTACCAACAATAACCTCGTCCTCAACTCCAAGCAGACGAAGGAAATCATCGTTGACTTCAAGAAGACCAGAGGTGGCAGACATACCCCCATCCACATAAACGGGACTGAGGTGTAGCGCGTCTCCAACTACAAATTCCTCGGAGTACACATCTCAGAGGATCTGTCCTGGTCCCTCAATACCATCAAATTGATCAAAAAGGCGCAACAGCGCCTTTACTTTCTGAGGAGGCTTAAGAAAGTGCACATGTCCCCCCAGATCCTGTCCAACTTTTACCGCTGTACCATCGAAAGCATCCTGACCACCTGCTTCACGGTATGGTACAGCAGCTGCACCACACCTGACAGGAAGGCACTGCAACGGGTCGTGAAAACCGCTCAGCACATTATCGGTGCCCCGCTCCCTGCCATGGATGCCCTACACCGAAAACGGTGTCTGAGACTGGCCGGGAAAATCATCAAGGACCCCTCTCACCCTAACCATGGACTATTTGTCCTCCTCCTATCAGGGAGGCGGTACAGGAGCCTCAGGTCTCGCACAAGCAGGCTGAGGAACAGATTTTTCAATAACACCATTACACTGCTGAACTCAGTGTCCCGTCGCTAGCTATCTTTAGACTCTCCCATTTGTATACAGTTATTTGCCTATGTATCAGTTTTAATTCATCCACAATCCACACATTGTTAACCAGTATTTTTATTTATTTTTATTGTATGCTTATTTTGTATTTTTATTTTAACTTCTACTATCTTGCACTATGACCAGGCGCTAAACTGCATTTCGTTGTACCTATACTCGTATTTGTGCAATGACAATAACGTTGAATTGAATTGAATCTTGTAAAACCTAATTTGGACAAAACAAATCGGGAATTTCCTGATGTCAGAAATACATTGGATAAGTTTAGACGTGGAACCTCCTTATATTAAATGCTATTAGTGGGTGGCAAATGTCTAAGATAATGGCAAACGAGGGAATCTGCTGTTTTGTAAGGAAGGGAACATGGTCAATATTCACGCCTTGCAGCTATGTTAGAGCTTAAGTTCAAGTTCAAGTGAGTTTATTGTCATGTGTCCCTGATAGGACAATGACATTCTTGCTTTGCTTCAGCACAACAGAACATAGTAGGCATTGGCTACAAAACAGATCAGTGTGTCCATATACCATTATATGTCCATATACCATTACAGAAGTTTAAATCTATATCCAAATGTATCAAATCACGGTGGGTTTAGGAGGTTACAAATGAGGTGCAATTGAGAATCAGGATCATACATTATTTTCAAACTTAGTACAATATTGAATGCAATTTTCTCCCGAGCTTTTAATATCACTCAAGGAGGAACCTGCAGCCAATATTTTCATTAGCATCCAAATAGTTCCTGCATCTTGCAGTTTTCTCCAAGTTCAACATCACAGAGTGCACCAAGACCTTCACAGCCTCTGAGAATAACCCACATAACCATCTTGCATTTCTGTAAAACAAACGTCACCATTTGAAGTGGTGACGAGTGGGCAACAGAATGGCGAGGACGTGGAACATCCTCAATCAGTCCCAGAGGATTGCCGGAGAAATGGGAAAAATAAAATCCACATGAGCATGGATACATTAGATTGACCAGAAAGCCCAAATGGATAAAATGGCAGATGCTGATAATTTATTTTCATTAAGTTTCTAGTGGAAACAATGGAGTCAGAAATACATTGATAAAGTTTAATGTTGGAAAGAACTGTAGATGCTGCTTTACACCGAATATAGACACAAAAGTAACTGGGCGGGAGTAACTGGGCGGGGCGGGCAGCATCTCTGGAGAGAAGGAATGGGTGACATTTCGGGTCAAAGAAGTCTGGGTCTGAAGAAGGGGCTCAACAGAAACATCACCCATTCTTTCTCTCCAGATGCTGCCTGTCCCGCTGAGTTACTCCAGCATTTTGTGTCTCTCTTCATTATTCATTACGTTTCTATGTCCTTGTAAAATCTAAAGCAGAACAGACTGGTACAGTCTAATAAATGGTTGTAGGAGTGGAATATCACACGTTAGAAATTTAAAACCTTACATAGACTATATTACTCAAAAACTAAAATAAGTAAACTTTTTCCAAATGTCTCCCCCATCTGTGATACATGTCTATCCCATGAAGCAACATTCCTTTGTTTTTTGTAGAAAAATCCAAACATTTTGGAATGACATTTTTGAAATTTTTACAAAATTATTTAAAATAAAACTGAAACCGAAAGCAAAATTGATTATTTTTGGAACAATGGAAGGCAGCCCTGAGCTAACTGCGTCCCAAAAGAGCCGACTTAATTACGGTTTAATAATGGGAAAACAACTCATACTTAAATTCTGGACAAGCGCCCCAACACCAACAATATATATGTAGATTTCAAATATGTTCGAAACGTTACACCTGGAAGATATGAAATTCCCTCTAGCAGGCAAACCAGACCATTTCCAAAAGATTTGGTCTCCATTTATCGACTTACTTCAAGTAAAAGGTGCAACAGAATTCTGAAAATAAATGGTTTCAGGACCTGGTGAGGGAGGAGGAAAAATACAAAGTTGCTTTATCCCTTTTAGCTCTTTTTTTAAACTATTAATATATCTTCTGTTTCCTTTTTCTCTTTCTCTTTTTCTATGGCTTGCTTCTTAACTATTTTTCGAACTTTTCATGTCTAAGGGTCTCTTTTGATCACTCTTTCACACACTTACTATCCTATTTAACTCTCTTTACTTTTCTTCTTTTCAAAGTTTAAAATATAAAGTGGTACAGGAAATGTATTATGTTATTTTTGGCTTATATTAC
Source organism: Amblyraja radiata (assembly GCF_010909765.2). Taxonomy (NCBI): domain Eukaryota; kingdom Metazoa; phylum Chordata; class Chondrichthyes; order Rajiformes; family Rajidae; genus Amblyraja; species Amblyraja radiata. The sequence continues at coordinate 2,095,788 of NW_022630151.1, read as the reverse complement.
TGTAATGTACACTACTACTAAATACAATTATATTTAAAAAATGAATAAATTAAAAAAGGAAAGTATGGAGTTCCGTTTTTAGATCCCATTTAAACCACACCTTTACCTGAAGTGAACCTGTAGTAAGGTCGCCTACCTTGTGTGAAGAGACTGGTGGTGAACGAGTCCAGAGAGTGGACAGCAAAGCTCCAAACACGGTGACACACTGACTTCCCCAGTCTCACGCTGTGTCTTATGAAACTACAGGACCTTCCTCTTCCCCTCCTGCTCATGGTTTATAAATCACTTCTGTTGAAAGTGCTTGTGTCAGTGTAAAACCCATCTTGTCAAACCTTATTCGGCAAAGGAAAATTGGAATTTACTGAGCTCAAACATGCATTGGATGCGTTGAGACATGGAACCTCATCATTCTAAATGAGAAGGGGGAAAAGGGGAAGTGCAACGGGATCTGGGGGTCCTTGTTCATCAGTCTATGAAAGTAAGCATGCAGGTACAGCAGGCAGTGAAGAAAGCCAATGGCATGTTGGCCTTTATAACAAGAGGAGTTGAGACTAGGAGCAAAGAGGTCCTTCTGCAGTTGTACAGAGCCCTGGTGAGACCACACCTGGAGTATTGTGGGCAGTTTTGGTCCCCTAATTTGAGGAAGGACATTCTTGCTATAGAGGGAGCCCAGCGTAGGTTCACCAGGCTAATTCCCGGGATGGCGTATGCTGAGAGAATGGAGAGAGAATGCTGAGAGAATGGAGCGGCTGGGCTTGTACACTCTGGAGTTTAGAAGGATGAGAGGGCATATCATTGAAACATATAAGATTGTTAAGGGTATGTACACGCTAGAGGCAGGAAACATGTTGCCGATGTTGGGGGAGTCCAGAACCAGGGGCCACAGTTTAAGAATAAGGAGTAAGCCATTAAGAACAGAGACCAGGAAACACTTTTTCTCACAGAGAGTTGTAAGTCTGTGGAATTCTCTGCCTCAGAGGGCGGTAGAGGCAGGTTCTCTGGATGCTTTCAAGAGAGAGCTGGATAGGGCTCTTAAAGATAGCAGAGTCAGGGGATATGGGGAGAAGGAATGAACGGGATACTGATTGGGGATGATCAACTATGATCACATTGAATGGTGGTGCTGGCTGGTAGGGCCGAATGGCCTCTACTCCTGGTTTAATTGCAAATACATTGACAAAGTAATACTGATGACAATGCATCTTTCCCTCTCTTGATTCAAGTCTCTGGATGCGATTTAATGAAAGCACCAACATTTTAAATTCTGATCTGAGTGATCTTAGCTGCAGATAGATGCATTTTTAGAAGTAGGACTGGAGGTGGAAGAGATTTTTAAAAGGACTAGATTGATTTATGGGGCTTGGCCATATATTGTTTAGTTTAGTTTAGTTTGGAGATACAGCTTAGAAACAGGCCTTTCTGACTGCCGAGTTCATGCCGACAAATGATCACCCCATACATTAATTCTATCCTACATACTAAGAACAATTTACAGAAGTCAATTAACCTACAAACTTGCACATCTTTGGAGTGTGGGAGAAAACCAGAGGACCCAGGGAAATCCCATGCGGTCACAGGTAGAATGTACAAACTCTGTACAGACAATACCCATAGTTAGGATCGAACCCAAGTCGCTGGCGCTGTAAAATGGCAACTCTATCACTGTGCCACTGTGTTACCCTAAATTATATTTGGAGCATTTGCATAAGATGATGAAAGCAGTTCTGAAATCTATATTGTGGAAATTAATGATTGATCCACTCTTACTGCGTATTAGTATTATCAGAAATTAGTGTTTTAAGGTACAAAGAAAGGTTGCAGAAAATGAATGCCAAGAAAAGCAACCATGCAAAATGAGTGGTGTAACTGCAGCATATTACAACACATTGCAGGGAATGGGGTACATGTCATGAGCGTTTAGTTTAACTTGGTTGTATGTTCAGGACAAACATTGTGGTGTGAAGGTACACACAAATACTGGAGAAACTCAGCGGGTGCAGCAGCATCTATGGAGCGAAGGATATAAGTAACGTTTCGGGCCGTAACCCTTCTTCAGACTGATAGGGGGTGGCGGGGAGAAGGAAAGAAAAAGGGAGGAGGAGGAGCCCGAGGGCTGCGGATGGGAGGAGACAGCTCGAGGACTAAGGAAGGCTAGGAGACAGCCAGGGCTAACAAAATTGGGAGAATTCAATGTTCATGCCCGCTGGATGCAGGGTCCCCAAGCGGAATATGAGATGCTGTTCCTCCAATTTCCGGTGTTGCTCACTCAGGCAATGGAGAAGACCCAGGACAGAGAGGTGGGATTGGGAATGGCAGGGGGAGTTGAAGTGCTGAGCCACCGGGAGGTCAGGTAGGTTCTTGCGGACCGAGCTGAGGTGTTCGGCGAAATGATCGCCCAACCTCTGCTTAGTCTCACCGATGTAGATCAGCTTACATCTAGAGCAGCGGATGCAGTAGATGAGGTTGGAGGAGATGCAGGTGAACCTCTGTCGCACCTGGAACGACTGCATGGGGCCTTGAATGGAGTCAAGGAGGGAGGAAACGGGACAGGTGTTGCATTTCTTGCGGTTGCAACGGAAAGTGCCAGGGGAGGGGGTGGTACGGGAGGGAAGGGAAGAATTGACAAGGGAGTTGCGGAAGAAGCGGTCTTTGCGGAAGGCAGACATTGGGGGAGATGAGAAGGTGCGGCGAGTGGTGGGGTCACGTTGGAGGTGGCGAAAATGACGTAGGATTATTTGTTGTATGTGACGGCTGGTGGGGTGAAAGGTGAGGACGAGGGGGACTCTGCCCTTGTTGCGAGTGCGGGGATGGGGAGAGAGAGCAGTGTTGCGCGGTATGGAAGATACACTGGTGCGAGCCTCATCTATGGTGGAGGAGGGGAATCCCCATTCCCTGAAGAATGAGGACATTTCAAATGTCCTGGTGTGGAATGCCTCATCCTGGGAGCAGATGCAGCGTAGGTGGAGGAATTGGGAGTAAGGGATAGCGTCCTTACAGGAGGCAGGGTGGTAAGAAGTGTAGTCCAGATAGCCATGGGAGTCAGTGGGTTTGTAGTGGATGTCGGCCAGGAGTCTATCACCTGCGATGGAGATAGTGAGGTCAAGGAATGGTAGGGAAGTGTCGGAAATAGTTCAGGTGTATTTCAGTGCCGGATGGAAGTTGGTAGTGAAGCGGATGAAGTCAGTCAGTTGTGTGCGGGTGCAGGAGGTGGAACCCGCACACAACAACGATTATTCGACGTACCCGACAAAGAGGCAGGTGTAGCTGTGGCCCATGCGTGTGCCCATAGCCACGCCTAGAGTTTGGAGTTATTGAAGGTAAGGACCAGCTCCGCTAGGCGAAGGAGAGTGTCAGTGGCTGGGTATAGGTTGCTCCTCTGGTCGAGGAAGTACCGGAGGGCTTTGAGGCCATCCTGGTGGGGGATGGAGGTGTAGAGTGACTGGACGTCCATGGTGAAGATGAGGGGGTGAGGGCCTAGAGAATGGAATGCACAGAGACGACAGAGAGTGTCTGAGGTGTCTTGAACATAGGTAGGGAGGGATTTAACCAGGGGTGGTACGATGGAGTCAAGGTATGTGGAGATGAGTTCGGTGGGGCACGGACAGGCAGAGACAATGGGTCTACCGGGATAGTCAGGTTTATGTATTTTGGGGAGAATGTAAAAACGGGCCGTACGGGGCTGGGAAACGATGAGGTTGGAGGCTCGGTCGGGCAGGGCGTGGGAGTTGATGAAGTTGGTGATGCGGCTGGAGATGGTGGCCTGGTGCTCGTCAGTGGGATCATGGTCCAGGGCTAAGTAGGAGGAGGCGTCCGAGAGTTGGCGCGTGGCCTCAGCTTTGTAGAGATCGACGTGCCAGACTACCATGGCACCTCCCTTGTCGGTTGGTTTGATAACCAAATCTGGGTTGTTGCGGAGTGATTCCATGGCAGTGCGTTCAGGGGGGGAGAGATTGGAGTGAGACAGGGGAGTGGAGAAGTTTTCGATAAAGAATTCCAAAGCCGGGAGGTTAAGAGGGGGGTTCCACGAGGAGGGGGTGAATTGGAGACGGGAAAAGGGGTCGTCATTGGGTGGCGAGGACTCCTTCCCATGGAAGTGCGTTGTGAGGCGGAGGCGACGGTAGAGAGCTCCAAGTCGTGGTGGGCGCGGAACTCATTGAGGTGGGAACGGAGGGGGACAAAGGTGAGACCTCTTCTGAGGACAGACCGTTCGGTGTGGGAGAGGGGGAGGTCGGGGGGGATGGTGAACACCCGGCTGGGATGGGGGTTGGCGCCGGAGGAAGGCAGGTGGGTGGACTGGGGACGAGGCGATGTGTGGTGGGGGGGGGGGGGGGGGGGGGGGGGGGGGGGGGGGGGGGGGGGGGTTGAGAGGGCTGTAATGTGGGTGGGGAAGAGCAGGGGTCACATAGTTAGAGGGGGATGGGGGAGAGTCAGTGGAACAGCCACTGAGGTTAACAAGGCTGGGCAGACGGGCACTTGGACCCAGTGGAGTTGAGCCCAGGAGAGAGGGGGTGAGCAGCGTGGAGGCGTCAGGCCCAGTGGAGAGTCCAGACTCCATGTGAGGCGACGGCTGTGGGTTGTTGGTGGGAGGTGGAGTGGCGCGGGTCAAGGGTCACCGGACCCAATGGTCAGTGACCAGTGGAGATTGAGTCGGGGTCCGCGGGCGATGTGTGGGAGGTCCCGGTGGGTGGATGGTCGACGCGGGTCGGGCATAGCGGTGGGGCAGAGGCGAGATGAGTCGGGTGCTATTTCATCTTTTAATGATTGACTACAGCATCATCCCCACCACCGATGCCAGGCTAACTGGTCTATAATTCCCTGTTTTCTCTCTCCCGCCTTTCTTAAAAAGTGGGATAACATTAGGTACCCTCCAATCCACATGAACTGATCCTGAAGCTATAGAACATTGGAAAATGATCACCAATGCATCCACGATATCTAGAGCCACTTCCTTAAGTACCCTGGGATGCAGACCATCAGGCCCTGGGGATTTATCAGCCTTCAGTCCCATCAGTCTATCCAACACTACTTCCTGCTTAATGTGGATTTCCTGCAGTTCCTCCGTCACCCCAGATCATCTGGCCACTAGTACATCAGGAGTGTCCACCTTAGTGAAGACAGATCCAAAGAAGGAAATCTGCCATTTACTTGTTCCCCATAATAAAACATATTTTTCATCCTTCAATGGTCCAACTTTGGTCTTTACTAATTTTTTTCCTCTTCACATACCTAAAGAAGCGTTTACTATCCTGCTTTATATTCTTGTCTGGTTACCCTCATACCTCATCTTTTGTCCCCGTATTGTCTTTTTAGTTATCTTATGTTGCTGCTTAAACATTACCCAATCCTCTTGCTTCCCGCTCATGTTTATTATGTTGTATTTCTTCTCTTTTACATTTAAATTTTCCCTGATGTCCCTTGTCAGCCACGGTCGCCCCTTACTCCCCTTGGAAACTTTCTTTGTATTTGGAATGAACTGATCCTGCACCTTCTGTATCATTCCCAGAAATACCTACCACTGTTGTTCCACTGTCAACCCTGCTAGTGTATCTTTCCAGTCAACTTTGGCCAGCTCCGCCCTCATGACTCCATAGTCACCTTTATTCAACTGTAACACTGACACCTCCGATCCACCCTTCTACCTCCAATTGTAGATTATACTTGACCATATTATGGTCACTACCTCCTAATGGCTCATTGACCTCAAGTTCCTTTATCAAATCCAATTCATTACATAACACTAAATCCAGAATTGCCTTCTCCCTGGTTGGCTCCAATACAAGCTGCTCTCATAATCCATCACGGAGGCACTCCACACACTCCCTTTCTTGGGATCCAGTACCAAACTGATTTTCCCAGTCTACGTGCATGTTGAAATCTCCCATAACAACCACAGCATTACCTATACTACATGCCAATTTTAATTCCTTAATCTACTTGCACCCTATGTCCAGGCTGCTGTTTGGGGGCCTTTAGATAATAATAATAATAATACACTTTATTACAGACTCAAGGTCCAGACAAGGGGCAACATTACATTAAAAAATGCATTGCATATTAAATATTATAAAATACATATAAAATCTTAGTATATCACTTATAAAACATCGTAATTTATATATATTCTAAAACACAATACATAAGTTAAAAATCCATATTAAAAGAATGATCAATGTCCTACAACGAGACAACGATACCAGTGTCTCCACAGCTGGGATATGTAGCGTGTAGTGCTAACCCTTATGTTTGGCAAGACCACAATAATTACATTTTTAGAGTCATTTATCCTGCAAATTAATTTATACATGTGATGTCTTAGGATAGCTTCTAAAGTACTGACTCCTGCAGCCACAAACATATTACTGGCACTACACCATCTAGGTTGCCTTAGCAGTGTTCTCATGGCATCGTTATATGTCACCTTTAGTCTCTGCATATTTGTCTTTCCATAGTTTGACCACAGGTGCGCAGTGTAGAATGGTGTGCAATATGCTCTAAATAGCGACATCCGTCTGAAGAGGGGTTTTGGCCCGAAACGTTGCCTATGTCCTTCGCTCCATAGATGCTGCTGCACCCGCTGAGTTTCTCCAGCTTTTTTGTGTACCTACATCTTCACCACATCTGCTCCAAATTTGCGCAAGAGAATATTCGCCTGAACATACAGCATACGTAGTTGCCTATAAATATCCTCATCGTCTGTCATTTGTTCTGTAATAATAAGCCCTAGATATTTTACCTTATTACAGACACTAAGATTATTGTCAGGTAATTTAAAATCAGGAAATTTTAGACATTTATCCTCTTTGATTCTACAGCTCATACCAGCACTCTTACTAGCATTATATTTAATGTCATGTTCCACACCATACACAGAACATATAGGAAGGAGCTGCTGGAGACCAGCGCTAGATGGACTAAAGATCACAAGATCATCTGCATACATAATATGGTTCAGTAAAATATTACCAATCACGCACCCAGTGTTACAGGCCTTCAATTGTTTAGACAGATCATCAATATATAGATTAAAAAGGACTGGGGACAAAATTCCCCCTTGTCTAACACCATTGGTAACCCCAAATGGATAAGTCCCATTAGGGTATTTTTACCCTTACACTTCCTTAGTTCTATCCATACTGACTCCACATCTCCTGTTTCAATGTCACCCCTTGCAAGGGACTGAATTTCATTCCTCACCAACAGAGCTACCCCAGCCCCTCTGCCCACCTGTCTGTCTATTCTATAGGAGATATATCCTTGAATATTCAGTTCCCATCACCAGCCCTCTTGCAGCCATGTGTCTGTAATTCCTACAACAAGTTGTGCGCGTAATTTGTCCTATTAAAACAAGTTTGCCTGACCCATGGACATTTGCCCAGCCACAAAGATTCACGTTTGCTCACCCCATCAACAAAAAAAGCATGATTAGTTCAAAATGGAATCGATTATTCTACAGAGGCATCGTTTAAGACTCGGCTGAATCCAGCATTCCTAAAGCACGACCATAATTAACTTGTTTAAGAAAGAACTGCAGATGCTGGAAAAATCGAAGGTTGACAAAAATGCTGGAGAAACTCAGCGGATGAGCCAGCGTGCATCTAGACGCTGCCTCACCTGCTGAGTTTCTCCAGCATTTTTGTCTACCATAATTAATTCACTCCCTTCACCCAGGGGATGGGTATATGGAACAAGCCGCCAGAGGAGGTAGTGGAGGCTGGTACAATGGCATTTAGAAGATATTTGGACAGGACTATTTGGACTAATTGTCTGTTTCTCTAATATACACTGAACTTTTTTTGCTGTTTAGTAAGGGCAATATGTTACACTACTGTTGTCCTGCTACGTAACCCATTCCGTGACACACTAAGGAACACCTTCAGCAACAGACTGGTTCCACCAAGATGCATCACAGAACGCCGCAGGAGATCCTGCTCCCCTATGGCTATCCAACTGTACAACTCCACCCCCTTCTGCCACGGGATAGACTGCCCACCCCTCTCCCCCTCCCCAATCTTTGCACATCCCCAATCCTTTCCATTCATCATTTTAATTTCATGTTTCATGTTTAGTTTAGTTTAGTTTAGAGATACAGCGCAGAAACGGGCACTTCTTCCCACCGGGTCCGTGGGAACCAGCGATCCCCGCACATTAACACTAACCAGCCATCATACCGTACACTAGCACTAATCCACACACTAGGGACACTTACAATTAGGACGTACATGGTAAATGGTAGCGAATTGAGGAATGCAGTTGAACAGAGGAATCTAGGAATAACTGTGCATAGTTCCCTGAAGGTGGAATCTCATGTAGCCAATTAACCTACAATCCTGTACGTCTTTGGAGTGTGGGAGAAAACCGAAGATCTCAGAGAAAGCCCACGCAGGTCACGGGGAGAACGTACAAACTTCGTATAGACAGCACCCGTAATCGGGATCGAACCTGTGTCTCGGGCGTGCATTTGCGGTAAGGCAGCAACACTACCGCTGCGCCACCATGACCGTCTTTATCTTGTGTTGTATGACTGTTAGCAGAACAATTTCTCTCCTTGGATAGATAAAGTTATATCGTATCGTAAGTCCAGCATTTAATAGTTCAGTTTGTGACATATGACAATAAAATACACTTGACTCTTGACAGGCACATGGATAGGATAGGTATGGAGAGATATGGAACAAATGCAGGCAGGAGGAAATGGTGTAGCTGGGGCATCTTGGTCAACGTGGGCGAGACAAAATGTGCAGGAACAGCAGATGCAGGTTGACACTGAGGATAGACACAAAATGCTGGAGAAACTCAGCGGGACAGGCGGGTTACAACTCAGCGATATGAATATTGATTTCACCAACTTCAAGTAACCCTTGCCTTCCCTCTCTCTCCATCCCTCCCCAACCTTAGTTAGAAACATAGAAAATAGGTGCAGGAGTAGGCCATTCGGCCCTTCGAGCCTGCACCGCCATTCGATATTATCATGGCTGAACATCCAACTCAGTATCCCATCCCTGCCTTCTCTCCATACCCTCTGATCCCTTTAGCCACAAGGGCCACATCTAACTCCATCTTACATATAGCCAATGAACTGGCCTCAACTACCTTCTGTGGCAGAGAATTCCACAGATTCACCACTCTCTGTGTAAACAATGATTTTCTCATCTCGGTCCTAAAAAACTTCCCTCTTATCCTTAAACTGTGACCCCTAGTTCTGCACTTCCCCAGTATCGGGAATAATCTTCCTGCATCTAGCCTGTCCAACCCCTTAAGAATTTTGTACATTTCTGTAAGATCCCCCCTCAATCTTCTAAATTATAGCGTGTACAAGCCGACTCTATCCAGTCTTTCTTCATATGAAAGTCCTGCCATCCCAGGAATCAGTCTGGTGAACCTTCTCTGTACTCCCTCTATGGCAAGAATGTATTTCCTCAGATTAGGAGACCAAAATTGTACGCAATACTCCAGTTGTGGTCTCACCAAGACCCTGTACAACAGCAGTAGAACCTCCCGGCTCTTATACTCAAATCCTTTTGCTATGAATGCTAACATACCATTTGCTTTCTTCACTGCCTGCTGCACCTGCATTCCTACTTTCAATGACTGGTGTACCATGACATCCAGGTCTCGTTGCATCTCCCTTTTCCTAATCGGCCACCATTCTCCAACTAGCTTCATTGTCCATGTTCTACACAGATGCTGCCTGACCCGCTGAGTTACTCCAGCACTCCGTGAAATGTAATCTATCCATGTTATAACCATATAACAATTACAGCACGGAAACAGGTCATCTCGGCCGTGCCGAACACTTATTTTCTCCTAGTCCCATCTACCTGCACTCAGGCCATAACCCTCCATTCCTTTCCCATCCATATACCTATCCAATTTATTTTTAAATTATAAAATCGAACCTGCCTCCACCATTTCCACTGGAAGCTCATTCCACACAACTCGCACTCTCTGAGTAAAGAGGCTCCCGCTCATGTTACCTCTAAACTTCTGTCCCTTAATTGTCAAGTCATGTCCTCTTGTTTGAATCTTCCCTACTCTCAATGAGAAAAGCTTATCCACGTCAACTCTGTCTATCCCTCTCATCATTTTAAAGACCTCTATCAAGTCCCCCCTTAACCTTCTGCGCTCCAAAGAATAAAGACCCAACTTGTTCAACCTTTCTCTGTAACTTAGTTGCTGAAACCCAGGCAACATTCTAGTAAACCTCCTCTGTACTCTCTCTATTTTGTAGACATCCTCCCTATAATTAGCCAACCAAAATTGTACACCATACTCCAGAATTGGCCTCACCAATGCCTTGTACAATTTTAACATTCCATTCCAGCATCTATACTCAATGCTCTGATTTATGAAGGCCAGCACACCAAAAGCTTTCTTCACCACCCTATCTACATGAGATTCCACCTTCAGGGAACTATGCACAGTTATTCCTAGATTCCTCTGTTCAACTCCATTCCTCAATTCGCTACCATTTACCATGTACGGCCTATTTTGATTTGTCATGCCAAGATGTAGCAACTCACACTTATCAGCATTAAACTCCATCTGCCATCTTTCAGCCCACACAGCCGGCCTAAATCTCTCTGTAGACTTTGAAAATCTACTTCATTATCCACAAAACCACCTATCTTAGTATCATCTGCATACTTACTAATCCAATTTACCACACCATCATTCAGATCATTAATGCACATGACAAACAACAGTGGACCCAACACAGATCCCTGATGCACCCCACTAGTCACCGGCCTCCAACCTGACAAACAGCCATCCACCATTACTCTCTGGCATCTCCCATTCAGCCACTGTTGAATCCATCTTGCTACTCCACCATTAATACCCAACAATTGAACCTTCTTAACCAACCTTCCATGAGCAACCTTGTCAAAGGCCTTACTTAAGTCCATATAGACAACATCCACTGCTTTACCCTCATCAATTTCCCGAGTAACCTTTTCAAAAAATTCAAGATTAGTCAAACAAGACCTTCCAGGCACAAATCCATGTTGACTGTTCCTAATCATATCCTGTTTATCCAGATGCTTTTATATATTATCTCTAACTATCCTTTTCATTAATTTGCCCACCACTGACGTCAAACTAACAGGTCTATAATTGCTAGATTTACTCTTAGAACCCTTTTTAAGTCTAGATGCAGCAACAATGTTCCCGATGTTGGGGGAGTCCAGAACCAGGGGTCACAGTTTAAAAATAATGGGTTAGGCCATTTAGGACTCAGAAGAGGGAAAATATTTTTTGACGCAGAAAATTTGTAGAATTCCTTGCCACAGAAGGCAGTGGAGGCCAATTCACTGGATGTTATCAAGTGAGTGTTGGACGTGGCTCTTTGGGCTAATAGAATCAAGGGATATGAGGAGATAGCAGGATTGGGGTATTGATTTTGGATGCTCAGCCAAAATCATATTTAAAGGCGGTGCTGGCTCAAAGGGCCGAATGGCCTACTCCTGCACCTATTTTCTATGTTGCTACGTCATGGTGAGTCCAGCACTCGTTGACGTCTGGTCCTGAAGACGGGTCCTGAACCAAAACGTCACCCACTCATGTTCTCCAGAGATGCTGCTCATCCCGCTGAGTTACTCCAGCACAAACAATATTAAATCTCAAGTGTTTTCATTTTGAGATACAGTGTGGCAACGGGCGTTTTGGCCCACCGAGTCCACGCCGACCAGTATTCACCTCTACACCCGCTCAATCCTACACACTGGGGGCTTTTTACCAAAGCCAATTAACCTACAAACCTGCACGTCTTTGGAGTGTGGGAGGAAACCGGGGCACACGTAGAAAACCCACGCGGGTCACGAGGAGAACATACACACTCTGTACAGACAGCACCTGGGTCTCCAGCGCTGTGAGGCAGCAACTCTACCGCTGAGCCACACTGCCATGTTGGGGGAAAATACTTAAAAAGCAGCAGAATATTTTTGACATTTGCCAAATGAGAGTTGTCTATAGTCAAAGTGTGTGTAGTTTGTTCCTGGCACGAAAATACTTCTGCTTTATCAGTTTCACACTTAACTCTATAAACCTAAAGACTCCATTTTTGGAATGCAATTCAATCTTTGACAAATCTGAACACCTTAACAGACAGATATAAAGCACACAGAGGGATTACTGGAGTACATTTTCCCTTTGTAGTCCCTGAGAAATCAGTGGCTGTGTCAGAGAGTTGTTCTGATGTTCAAAGCCATGCCAATCCAGATATGATTGAATGACGGAGAGGAATTGATGTGCCAAATGGAGAAGGAACAACTCATTGGGTTTTAAAGCCTGCAGAGGGCTGACATACAACTTCCTTAGCATCAAGTGAATTGATCAGCATGGTGGCGCAGCGATAGACTAAGAATTGCTGCCTTACAGTGCCAGAGACCCGGGTTCGATCCTGACTACGTGTGCTTGTAGTTTGTACGTTCACCCTGTGACCCGCGTGGGTTTCCTTCGGGTGCTCTGGTTTCCTCCCACATTCTAGAGATGTGCCGATGTGTAGGTTAATTGGCTTCTGTAAATTGCCCCTAGTGTGAAGGATATAGGACTAGTGTACAGGTGATCGTTGGTTGGCGTGGACTCGGTGGGCGGAAGGGCCTGTTTTCACGCCATCTCTCTAAAACAAACTATTGCCGTTATCTCGTTGGTCTCAGTTTAACATTGCTTGTGAAAGTCAGCAAAGTGCAAGATTCTTTCTATAGCCCTCAGACCAGTGAGCCCATGTGTTCATATCTTTAACCAGACATTCAGAACCTTTTTTAGTTTAGTTTAGAGATACAGCACAGAATCAGGCCCTTCAGCCCACCGCGTCCACGTCAACCAGCGATGCCCGTGCATTAAACTACCCCACGCACACTAGGGACAATTTACATTTATACCAAATTAACCTACTATCTAGACTGACATCTTCAACCTCTCACATGCCCAAGCAGTTGTCCCCACGTGCCTTAAAACCACATCCATCGTGCCGCAGCCAAAGCACTCCACTGCGGCGAGCCTCAACGACTTCCGCCGAATTGCACTTACTCCCATCATCACAAAGTCCTTCGAGAGGCTAGTCCTGGCACACCTCAAAGGCTGCCTTCCACCCACACTGGACCCCTATCAGTTTGCCTACCGCAACAACAAGAGTACGGAGGATGCCATCTCAACGGCACTTCACTCCGCCCTCTCCCACCTCGACAACAGAGACACCTACGTGAGAATGATGTTCATCCCAGCATTTAACATCATTATCCCCTCAAAACTGATCACCAAACTTAGCGACCTGGGCATCGACCCCTCCCTCTGCAACTGTTTACTGGACTTTCTAACCAACAGACCCCAGTCTGTTAGGTCAGACAACCATATATCTTCAACCCTCACCCTGAAAACCAGCGTTCCACAGGGCTGTGTGCTGAGCCCCCTCCTCTACCCCATCTTCACGTACGACTGCACACTTGTACATGGTACTAACACCATCATCAAGTATTCATATGACACAGCAGTGATTGGCCTCATCAGCGACAACAATGAGTCGGCCTATAGGGAGGAGGTCCAGCTCCTAGCAGCATGGTGCGCTGACAACAACCTGGCCTGTAACTACAAGAAGAACATGGAGCTCATTGTACACTACAGAAGGTCTAGGGATGGCACGCACACCCCCATCAACATTAACGGGACGGAGGTGGAACGTGTCTCCAGCTTCAGGTTTCTGGGGGTTAACATCTCTGATGACCTCTCTTGGACCAACTATACCTCAACACTGGTTTAGAAGCCTCACCAGCGTCTCTTCTTCATGAGGAGACTGAAGAAGATCCACCTGTCTCCTCAGATTCTGGTAAACTTCAACCGCTGCACCATTGAGAGCATCCTTACCAACTGTCTCACAGTATGGTATGGCAACTGTCTCCGACCGGAAAGCACTGCAGAGGGTGGAGAAAACTGCCGAACGCATCTAGGGTACCTCGCTCCCCTCCATCGAGTCTGTCCAAAGCAAGCGTTGTCTGCGAACGGCGCGCAGCATGGTCTCACCAATGCCTTGTACAATTTTAACATTACATCCCAGCTTCTATACTCAATGCTCTGCCCAGTTGCACTTACTCCCATCATCACCAAGTGCTTCGAGAGGCTGGTCCTGGCACACCTCAAAGGCTGCCAACCTCCCACACTGGACCCCTATCAGTTTGCCTACCGCAAGAACAGGAGTACGGAGGATGCCATCTCAACGGCACTTCACTCCGCCCTCTCCCACCTCGACAACAGAGACACCTACGTGAGAATGCTGTTCATCTCAGCATTTAACATCAGTATCCCCTCAAAACTGATCACCAAACTCAGCGACCTGGGCATCGACCCCTCACTCTGCAACTGGATACTGGACTTTCTAACCAACAGACCCCAGTATGTTAGGTTAGACAAGCACACCTCATCAACCCTCACCCTGAACACCGGCGTTCCACAGGGCTGTGTGCTGAGCCCCCTCCTCTACACTCTCTTCACCTACGACTGCACACCTGTATATGGTACTAACACCATCATCAAGTATGCAGATGATAAAACGGTGATTGAGCTCATCAGCAACAATGAGTTGGCATATAGGGAGGATGTCCAGCTCCTAGCAGCATGGTGCGCTGACAACAAACTGGCCTGTGACTACAAGAAGACCAAGGAGCTCATTGTGGACTACAGAAGGTCTAGGGGTGGCACGCACACCCCCATCCACATCAACGGGACGGAGGTGGAACGTGTTTCCAGCTTCAGGTTTCTGGGGGTCAACATCTCTGATGACCTCTCTTGGACCCACAATACCTCAACACTGGTCAAGAAGGCTCACCAGCGTCTCTTCTTCCTGAGGAGACTAAAGAAGGTCCATCTGTCTGCTCAGATTCTGGTTAACTTCTACCGCTGCACCATCGAGAGCATCCTTACCAACTGTATCACAGTATGGTATGGCAACTGTCTCCGACCGGAAAGCACTACAGAGGGTGGTGAAAACTGCCCAACGCATCACCGGTTCCTCACTCCCCTCCGTTGAGTCTGTCCAAAGCAAGCGATGTCTGCGAAGGGCGCTCAGCATCATCAAGGACTGCTCTCACCCCAGCCACATACTGTTTACCCTCCTCCCATCTGGGAGGCGCTACAGGTCTCTCCGTTGCCGGATCAGCAGGTTCAGGAACAACTTCTTCCCTGCGGCTGTTACACAACTGGTGATTGCCAGTCACCCATCCCGGACACTCCTTACCCCAGAAAAATTGCACTACGCAAAAATTATATGTACGTATATATATATCTTGCTGTTCCATTATTCTATGTTCGCTCTTCTCGGTGAGATACTAACTGTATTTCGCTGTCTCTGTACTGTACACTGCACAATTACAATAAAGATTGATTCTGTATCTGAAAGCTACATGTCTTTGGATTGTGGGAGAAAACTGAAGATCTCGGGAAAAAATCCACGCGGGTCAAGGGGAAAATGTACAAATCTCTACTGACAGCACCCGTAGTCAGGATCGAACCCGGGTCTCTGGCACTGCAAGCAGTGTAAGCAAGGAACTCTACCGCTGCGCCACCGTGCCCGCTCATTTTTCCCAGGACTGAGATGGAATACTAGAGGGCATAGCTTTAACGATAGTGGGGCAAAGTTTAAAGATGTGTGGAGCAAGTTATAAGAGGTTAGAGTGCACATTGAGTGTGTTGCCAGGGCTGGTGGAGGCAGATACAACAGTGGCATTTAACAGGTGTTTGGATAGGCAAGGAATGGAGGGATAATGATAATGTGCAGACAGATAAGAGTTGGCAGTGGTGTCACGTTTAGCACATGCATTGTGGGCCAACGGGGCGGTTCCTCTGTTGTGCTGTTATATGTGTTATACCTCAGGTTATCAATCTTTATCTTTAACAAAGGGTTTGGTGGGGAAGGGAATGAGATGAGTTAAGACAAGCTGATTTAAACTTTAGCGATACAGAGCGGAAACAGGCCCGTAGGCCCACCGAGACCACACCGACCCTAGCACTACCCTACGCACTAGGGACAATTTACAAAATTTCCGAAGCCAATTACCTTGAAACCTGCAGGTCTGTGGAGTGTGGGAGGTAACCGGAGCACCCGGTGAAAACCCACGCTGTCACAGGGAGAAGGCACAGGCAGCATCCCCGGTCAGGATTGAACCCGGGTCTCTGGCGCTGTAAGGCAGCAACTCCATCGCTGCGCCACCGTGCCGCCCAAATAGTTGCACATCAGATTAGACAAGTTAGGAAGAAGAACGTGTCCAACATTGTAGTTTCAATTGCGGAGTTTAATTACTTCAGGCATATATAAATGCTAGACGCCACTGTTATAACCATGTAACCATATAACAATTACAGCATGGAGAACAGTCCTTGGCCCTTCAAGTCCGTGCCGAACACGTATTTTCTCCTAGTCCCATCTACCTGCACTCAGATCATAACCCTCCATTCCTTTCCCGTCCATATGCCTATCCAATTTATTTTTAAATGATAAAACGAACCTGCCTCCACCACTTCCACTGGAAACTCATTCCACACAGCTACCACTCTCTGAGTAAAGATGTTCCCCCTCATGTTACCCCTACACTTCTGTCCCTTAATTCTCAAGTCATGTCCTCTTGTTTCAATCTTCCCTACTCTCAATGGGAAAAGCTTATCCACGTCAACTCTGTCTATCTCTCTCATCATTTTAAAGACCTCTATCAAGTCCCCCTTTAACCTTCTGCGCTCCAAAGAATAAAGGCCTAACTTGTTCAAAATTTCTCTCTACCTTTGTTGCTGAAACCCAGGCAACATTCTCATAAATCTCCTCTGTATTCTCTCTATTTTGTTGACATCCTTCCTATAATTAGGCGACCAACATTGTACTTGTAACAGATTGGTAAAAGGAACCGTAAGAAGGAAAAATAATCATCCACTCCTCCTTCCACCATTAACATTGGCAAGTAGGATAGGAGGAACAGGCCAGTGGGGGCGAATGGCTCGATTTGCACAAACTAAATGGAGCAGTCTACTGGGGTCACCAAACCCACAAAGTGCCTCGACCCGAAAACTCATTCAATCATTCTCTCCAGAGATGCTGCATGTCCCGCTGAGTTACTCCAGAACGTTGTGTCTATCTCTGATGTAAACCAGCATCTGCAGTTTATTCCTACACACGTGGAAAACTACAATTCTGTACTATGAATCATTCTGTATTAGTCACTAATGGCTGCATGCTACACCTGCGAGTGTTATCTTCTTAAAAACATCTGTCACTTGCACAGAAACTTTGATTGTAACTACATGGGGATTTTCACTGAACCTTGGCTTACAGCACAAGACCCTGTCTTGAGCATAACTCTTGGATTTAAGCAAGCACATCACACAATTTCCCCTGTAATCACAGGAGATGGAACACCTGTCCATATACAATAGACAATAGACAATAGGTGCAGCAGTAGGCCATTCCTGCCCTCCCCATATCCTCTGACTCCACTATCTTTAGGAGCCCTATGCAGCTCTATCTTGAAAGTATCCAGAGAACTGGCCTCCACCGCCCGCTGAGGCAGAGAATTGCACAGACTCGCCACTCTCTGTGACAAAAAGTGCTTCCTCGTCTCCGTTCTAAATAGCTTACTCCTTATTCTTAAACTGTGGACCATGGATCTGTACTCCCCCAACATCGGGAACATGTTTCCTGCCTCTAGCGTGTCCAAACCCTTAACAATCTGATATGTTTCAATTAGATACCCTCTCATCCTTCTAAACTCCAGATTGTACAAGCCCAGCCGCTCCATTCCCTCAGCGGGAATTAACCTTGTAAACCTACGCTGCACTACATCAATAGCAAGAATGTCCATCCTCTAATTAGGGGATCAAAACTGCACACAATACTCAAGTGTGTTCTCACTAGGGCCCTATAGAAATGCAGAAGGACCTCTTTGCTCCTATACTCAACTCATTTTGTTAGGAAGGTCAACTTCCTTCACTGCCGCTTTTTTCACTGCCTGCTGTACCTGCATGCTTACTTTCATACTGATGAACAAGGAACCGCAGATCCCTTTGTACTTCCCCTTTTCCCAATTTGACATCATTTAGATGGTAATCTGCCTTCCTGCTTTTGATACCAACGTGGATTACCTCACATTTATCCGCATTAAACTTCATCTGCCATGCATCTGCCCACTCCCCCAACCTGTCTAAGTCACCTTGCATTCTCATAGTTCATACTGCCACCCAGCTTTGTGTCATCTGCAAATTTGCTAATGTTACTAATGCTACCAATTAGCTAATTTGCTAATCATCCAAATCATTGGAAATAGCTGCGGTCGCAGCACCGAGCCTTGCGGTACCCCACTAGTCACCGTTAATCCCTACTCTTTGTTTCCTGTCTGCCAACCAATGTTCTATCCATGTCAGCACTCTACCCCCAATACCATGTGCCCTAATTTCGCCCACTAATCTACTATGTGGGACCATATCAAATGCTTTCTGAAAGTCCAGGTGGACTACATCCACTAGCTCTCTCTTGTCCATTTTCCAAGTGACATCCTCAAAAAATTCCACAAGATTAGTCAAGCATGATTTCCCCTTCGTACATCCATGCTGACTCAGACCGATCCTGTTACTGCCATCCAAATGTGCCACTATTTAATCTTTCATAATTGACCAGCATATTTCCCACCACCGATGTCAGGCGAACTGGTCTATAATTCCCTCTTTTCTCTCTTCCGCGTTTCTTAAAAAGTGGGATAACATTAGCTACCATTCAATCCACAGGAACTGATTCTGAGTCCATAGAACATTGGAAAATTACCACCAATGCATCAACGATTTCAAGAGCCACTTCCTTAAGTACCCTGGGATGCAGACCATCCGGCCCTGGGGATTTATCAGCCTTCAGTCCCATCAGTCTATACAACACCATTTCCTGCCTAATGTGGATTTCCTTCAGTTTCTCTGTCACCTCAGATCCTCTGGCCACTACTATATCAGGAAGATTGATTGTGTCCTACTTAGTGAAGACAGATCCAAAGTACCTTTTCAACTCATCTGCCATTTCTTTGTTCCCCATAATAAATTCACCTTTTTCGGTCTTCAAGGGTCCAACTTTGGTCTTAAATAATTTTTTCCTCTTTACATAGCTAAAGAAGCTTTGACAATCCTGCTTTATATTCTTGGCTAGCCTACCCTCGTACCTCATCTTTCCTCCATGTATTGTATTTTTAGTTATCTTCTGTTGTTATTTAAACATTACCCGATCCTCTTGGTTCCCGCTCATCTTTGCTACTTTGTAATTCTTCGCTTTCATTGTTATACTGACCCTGACGTCCCTTGTCAGCCATGGTCGCCCCTTTCTCCCCTTGGAATCTTTTGTCCTCCTAGGAATGAACTGATCCTGCACGTTCCGTATTATTCCTAGAAATACCTGCCATTGTTGTTCCACTGTCATCCCTGCTAGTGTATCTTTCCAGTCAACTTTGGCCAGCTCATCCCAGTCAGTTGAGCTATTGCCCCAATATACACACAGATGCAGCATATAGTCATAGAGCTGTACAGCATGGAAATAGGCCCATTGGCTCAATGCATACATTAGGTATGTTCTTGGTTCTTGGTTTCTTGGTCCTCCAAAATATTACAACTGGAATTTAAACTGGAGGTGGTGAAGGGAGGGATTAAGCCAGAAAGGGCAATTGGAAAGAAAGTGCTACTTTAAATTTAGTTGCATCTGGTTGGGTAACTATAGTTTGGTTGAGAATATTCCATGCTTTAATTGTGCGGGTGAAGAACGCATTGCTGTACACATCTGTATTTGTAGCTGGGATCACAAATTGGATCGAATGCCCTCGTCTGCTCCTAATTGGTTTGGGTTCGGTGTAGGTCTTGTAATCTATGTCTAGCTGACCATTTAACATTTTGTAAAAACAGGTCAAACGGTGAGCTTCACGTCTGTCTTGGAGAGGGTTCCACCCCGACCAGAGAATTCAGAAGTTTGGTGACACTCGCTTCTCTCTCATAGGTGTTAGTAACAAATCGAGCTGCCTGTCTTTGGACACGTTCGATGGAAGAAAAGCTTTTTTTTGTGTGCACGTCCCATGCTGCATGTTACAAAACCTGCCATCAGGGCGCTGCAATTCTGCCTCTGGCCGTGTGCGCGATTTTGGCGCGTTTGGGGGGGGGGGGGGGGTTAAAACAGGGTTTCTTCCCGACCCGGTCCTGAATTATATTTTGTTGTAGTGCAAGATTTTGCTAAAGACTCGTTCCTACCGCCGTTCTGTGTGTTTTTTAAAATAATGTACCCGACAAGTTAATCGCTGGAGTGATTTTAAAAGCAGCTTCTGAAGCCGTCAATGCAGAAAACTGGGACGCATTTTATACAGGACCAGGTACAAGAAAGTAGTTTATTTTTATTGTATAAAAGTGTTGCTTAAGATGTATTTAATTCACATTTTAAGTTGCGAAACGGTGATCTTTCTTTCCGAACAACCGGCATTATATTTGCTGCAGATATGGGGGACTACAATTACCGCATCTGAACGTTCTAAATGGTCCCGTTCCAGTAAATCCCATTCGCAAGCTGATTTAAATGGGCATTAACCTACAGGTATTAAACATTAAATTCCTTCCATTTGGCCTATAAACCCATGAAGTGAGATTTAAAAATTATGTTATATTCTGAATTATTGTGTGAATGTTATTTGGACACTTAGGTTATTTAAAAATGTTCATCTATTGTTAAGAAATGGATAGATGTTTAGATCTAGTAATTGAAGTTTGGAATTAGCTACAATTGGGTAACTAACTAATTATATACTTTAATTTCAGGTAATCCAAGGAAGATTGTTTTATTGAGTCTGAAGAAGGGTTTCGGCCCGAAACGTCGCCTATTTCCTTCGCTCCATAGATGCTGCTGCACCCGCTGAGTTTCCCCAGCAATTTTGTGTACCTTCGATATTCCAGCATCTGCAGTTCCCTTTTGAACAAGATTGTTTTATATTTGTTTCAGAATGCTTCAATCTATGATAACTGAACATTTCATTCAATTATCTTAATGGTTAAGAAAGTTATGGGCTTTTGACTGCCCACGATCACAGCTTTTTTGTTATGTCCATAGAAAATCAATAGGGAACAAGATGCTAATTTCCGAGTATGAAAATGGCGATAACTTTTTTGATACTGGAAATATGAAAGTGAATTAGGTGTCATAGGTAGTGCAAGAGGCGAACTGTACTGATCTGTTGCCGAGATAGGATTCTGAAGTTTACATTTTTGTGTCTAACGGACGTGAGCACACAGTTAGCTGCAGACTCCGCCCAGGACAGGAAGGCTCTGCAGGAACGGAAGGGACGTCACGACCGCGGTGCCACAGGTGCTGTCGCCGAGGGAGGACGGACGGAGCCGCGGCTCGAGAGACTCGAGAGACTAACAGAGACTAACAGAGGCAAAGAGGTTTGCCACGCACTGCAAGGGAGCAGTGGACCAGATAGGAAGAGCGGAAGGAATTACCACTAGATAGCCAAACCAGTAGGTAATTTACGGCTGGGGTGAGTACTTTCCCATTTATAGGAGGTAGGATTATATAAATAAGGGGTGTATCAATACAGTAGGGGATTCTTAAATAGGACCAGTTAATTACTTATATAAGATGGGCGGTCAGGAGATGTGCCAATACTGCGAGATGTGGGAATTTGTCGACACCATTGATGTAGAAGATCCCTACAGCTGCAGTAAGTGTTTGAGGCTAGAGGAACTCCAGCTCCGCATTGATGAGCTGGAGACCCAACTTCATACGCTGCGGTACATCAGGGAGGGGGAGTATTACCTGGATGTTTTGTGCCAGGGGATGGTCACACCGACCAGTTTAACTAATTCAGTAGGCAGTGAGCAAGGAAAGGAAGGTGTGGCCATAAGCGAGGCAGGTAGGGGGAACCAGGAGGAGATGCGGCAGGAGCCACAGCCCTTGTCCCTGACGAGCATGACCGAGGCTCTTACTCAATGTAAGGACGGGATCAGGGGCTGTGGGAGGGATGAGCAACCTGGCTGCAGCACCGTGGATCAGGAGGCCATTCAAGAGGGGGGAGTTAGAAGAAATGCCGTAGTGATAGGGGATAGTATTATTCGGGGGGTAGATAAGGTTCTCTGCGGCCAGCAGAACATGTCCCGAAGGCTGTGTTGCCTACCCGGTGCTAGGGTTAAGGATATCTCTGCGATGCTGGAGAGAAATTTGCAGTGGGAGGGGGAGGATCCAGTGGTCGTGGTCCATGTGGGGACCAATGACATAGGAAGGACGAGGAAGGAGGATCTGCTGAAGGAGTTTGAGCAGTTAGGGAATAAATTAAAAAGCAGAACCTCGAGGGTACTGATCTCCGGATTGCTACCTGAGCCACGGGCCAAATCGGCGAGGGTACGTAAAATTAAAAAGCTAAATGCGTGGCTCAAAGACTGGTGTGGGAATAATGGGTTTGGTTTCTTGGGCCACTGGCACCAGTACTGGGACAGGGGGGATCTGTTCTGTAAGGACGGACTTCACCTGAACGGTGCTGGGACTGGGGTCCTGGCAAATCATATAACTAGGGCAGTAGAGAGGTCTTTAAACTAAGTAGCGGGGGGGAGGTATCAAGGGGGGTAATAACGGCAGGGGTAGAGGAAATAGAGCAGGGTATCAGTGGGGAAGCGGTAAGTCAAAATGAGACAGGAGACAGAATGTGTGAAGATAAAGCTCTAGATGTAAAAGGGGCAAAAACGGAAAGGAAGGGTAGTAAAAATCATCTGAAAGTGCTTTATCTAAATGCACGGAGTATTCGTAATAAGATAAATGAATTAACGGTGCAATTAAGTATATATAGTTATGATATCGTGGCCATTACGGAGACATGGCTGCAAGGGGATCAGGACTGGGAGTTAAATATAGAGGGGTACTCGACAATTAGGAAAGATAGACAGGAAGAAAGGGAGGAGGGGTGGCCCTTTTAATAAGGGAGGGAATAACGGCAATAGAGAGGAAGGATATTGCGTTGAAGGATCAGGATAGTGAAACAGCTTGGGTACAGATAGAGAATAATAAGGGGAAAAAAACACTAGTGGGTGTAATTTATAGACCTCCAAATAGCTGTGACGCTGTTAGTCAGAACATAAATCTGCAAATAGTTGACGCATGTAAAAAGGGAACTGCTGTAATCATGGGGGACTTCAATTTTCATATTAATTGGGCAAACCAAACTGGGCAGGGTAGACTAGAGGAAGAGTTTATAGAATGTATTAGAGACGGGTTCCTAGAACAGTATGTCACAGAACCGACAAGGGGGGAGGCAATCTTGGATCTGGTCCTGTGTAATGAAGCAGGATTAATTAAAAATGTCATAGTTAGGGACTCGTTGGGAACAAGTGACCACAATATGGTCGAATTCCATATTCAAATAGAAGGGGAGCAGGTTGAAACTCAGGCTAGGGTGCTTAGTCTAAATAAGGGGGATTATGAAGGTATGAGGACTGAGCTGATCAAAGTTGACTGGGATAGCAGACTCAAGAATAAGACGGTACATGAGCAGTGGTGTACGTTTAAGGGTATACTGTATAACCTTCAAGAAAAATTTATTCCTATGAAGAAAAAAAGGGGTAAGGGTAAGAACAGTCAGCCATGGCTCAGTAAAACTATAAAGGATAGTATTCGGCTGAAGGCAAGGGCATATAAGGTAGCCAGAGATAGTGGGAGGGTAGAGGATTGGGAAGCATTTAAAGGTCAGCAAAAAATAACTAAGAGATTAATTAAGACGAGGAAAATAGACTATGAAAGGAATTTAGCGAACAACATAAAACTAATAGTAAGAGTTTTTATAGCTATATAAAAAGAAAAAAGGGTGGCTAAGGTGAACGTTGGTCCATTGGAGGGTGAGACTGGAGAGTTGTTGGTGGGGAACATGGAAATGGCAAAGGCATTAAACGAGTATTTTGTATCAGTCTTCACCATAGAAGACACAAAAAATATTCCAACGCTGGATAAACAGGGGGCGGTAGGAATGGAGGAGCTAAATACTATTAAGATCACCAAGGAGGTGGTATTAGGGAAATTAATGAGACTGAAGGAGGATAAATCCCCTGGGCCTGATGGATTACATCCAAGGGTCTTGAGGGAGATAGCGGTGGGGATTGTGGATGCATTGGTGATAATTTTCCAAAACTCCCTGGAGGCAGGAACGGTCCCAGTGGATTGGAAAATGGCCAATGTAACACCTATATTTAAAAAAGGAAGTAAACAGAAGGCGGGTAACTATAGACCGGTTAGTCTAACATCGGTGGTGGGTAAAATGTTAGAGACAATTATTAAAGAAACACTAACGGGGCACTTGGATAACATGACTTCATCGGACAGAACCAGCATGGTTTTGTGAAGGGGAAGTCCTGTTTAACGAATCTGCTCGAATTCTTTGAGGAAGTAACAACCCGGGTGGATAAAGGGGAACCGGTGGATGTGGTATACTTGGACTTCCAAAAGGCTTTTGACAAGGTGCCACATAAGAGACTATTGCTAAAAATAAAAATTATGGGATTGGGGGTAATATATTAGCATGGGTAGAGGATTGGCTAACAAATAGGAAGCAGAGAGTGGGGATAAATGGTTCATACTCGGGATGGCAACCGGTAACTAGCGGGGTTCCGCAAGGGTCGGTGCTGGGACCCCAGTTGTTCACAATTTATATAAATGATTTGGAGGAGGGAACCAAGTGTAATATATCAAAATTTGCGGACGATACAAAAAATGGGAGGAAAAGTAGGGGATGAGGAGGATAGGAAGAGTCTGCAAAAGGATATAGATAAGCTAGGTGAGTGGGCAACAACTTGGCAGATGAAATTTAATACTAATAAATGTGAAGTCATTCACTTTGGGAAAAAAAATGATAGGGCAGTTATTTTCTAAATGAGGAGGAGCTGCGTTGTAATGCAACGCAAAGGGATCTAGGGGTATTAGTACATGAATCACTAAAAGTTAGTATGCAGGTGCAGCAAGCAATCAGGAAGGCCAATGGAGTTTTGGCCTTTATTGCTAGGGGGATTGAGTATAAAAACACGGAGGTCTTGCTGCAGCTGTACACAGTATTAGTGAGACCACATTTGGAATACTGTGTACAGTTCTGGGGTCCATACTTAAGAAAGGATGTACTAGCCCTGGAGGCAGTGCAGCGAAGGTTTACAAGATTAATTCCTGCAATGAGGGGATTGACATATGAGGAAAGGTTAAGTAGGCTGGAACTCTACTCTTTGGAGTTTAGAAGAATGAGAGGCGATCTCATTGAAACATATAAGATCGTGAGGGGCCTTGATCGGGTGGATGCACCGAGGATGTTCCCAATGATCGGGGAAACTAGAACTAGAGGACATAGTTGCAGAATAAGGGGGGGCTCTTTTAAAACTGAGATGAGGAAGAACTTCTTCACACCCAGAGGGTGGTTAATTTATGGAATTCACTGCCCCAGGGAGCAGTGGAAGCAGAAACTTTAAATATATTTAAGACTAAAATAGATGGTTTTTTAGCTGCCAAGGGGATAAGGGGCTACGGGGAGAGGGCAGGGATATGGACCTAGGTATGGTTAGTATAGTAAGACCTGAGTGATCTCCTGGACAAGTGTCGATCGCCTGGATTGGGGTCGGAGAGGAATTTCCGGATTTTTTCCCGAATTGGACCTGGGTTTTTATCCGGTTTTTTTGCCTCCCCAGGAGATCACGAGGTTCTTGGGGTGGAGAGGGGTGATAGCGGTATAAAGGGGAGGGTAGTGTCTTGTGTTCTGTGTCTTGTGTCTACTGTTTGTGGGTAAGTGTGTCTGTTTTAGTGTTCAGCCATGAGCGAATGGCGGTGCGGGCTCGACGGACCTGGTGGTCTACTCTCGCACCTACTTTCTATGTTTCTATGTTTCTAGTCTTG